>NC_138774.1:101090735-101323235 GCF_965119305.1 Pelophylax lessonae | reverse complement strand
TTTCTACACGGGCGTCATTCTTAAGATGAAGCCACAAAGACAAAAAAAAGCATGTATCTAGGTGCTTTTAGAGGCAATTTTCTGTTTTTGACATGCATTTGTCATGGGTTCATCATGTGTTAAGATTGCATTCTCATTGGCATATTCTCATTGGCTTATACAGAAGATTAGAAACACTTCATGCAGTAAAATTAAACATGATATACTTATTAAAGCATACCACAATGTCCAAGTGAATGCTACTCTATGTAAACCAGTTTACAATTCAAACATTAAATGTTGGAGCTTTCAAAATTCTTCATACAGGACAGTGGTAAAACAATCCTCTATCTACACAATATTATAATTATTATTTTTTTTTTATATTCACAGCAATTTGGAATAGCAAACATGTTCACGGATATAGAATGCCCACATTGGGCCCGAATTAGTAATTACGAGGGATGGGGGGATGGAGATGGGAGCACGGCGTGGGACGGGAAGGGTAGAATCGGGGAGGTAGCTAAGAGTAGCTCCCCCTGGTTCTTCCTATTAAATGATCACAACAAATTGTTTATCTATCTCTTGGTTTTTCGGTTGTTTCGTTTTCCCCCTCTTTTTGCTTTACATCATAAACACATGAAGTGAGTGGGGTGGTTGGGGGAGTTGGATAGGGGGGGAGATGGAGGGGTAGAGGGGATGTGGGGAGCGGGGATTAGGCAGAGAAGCCTGGTAACCCCTATACTAGATATGGGAGAAAGCCCGAAAAGAGTATATGTGCTTAGAACAGGGATACCTCCCCCACCTCTCACATGTCTCCTGCTTCCTTTCGTGGAGAAGATTTATGATATATATGGCTATAAGGATAAGCTCCTAGGGCATTCACTTTTTATATATGTGTGGAACTAAATTTATATTGTGCGGTCTATGAAATCCATATGGTTTTCTACGGTTTTTCTTTTTGTTTATTTTATGACTGTTGTCTGGGATTTCAATTGTGATGTATTGTTGTTATTCCTTCAATGAATACAAAAGAATTTAAAATTAGAAACACTTCATGCAGTAAAATAAAACAGGATATACTTATTAAAGCAAACCATAATGTCAAACCATACCCAAGTGTACCAAACAAAATAAGGTGAAAGAACGGCACCGTCTGGATCTGTGCGATGCCGACTTTTTGCGGTGCCACACCGATTTCCAAAAGTAGTTCCCAAACTACTTTTGGTGACTTCAGGGGCAATTTCAATAGACATCTGTGCATGAACCCGCAAAGATGTCTTTCAAATCACCCCCCGAGCTCACAAAAAAAAAAGCGCGTTTGATTTCACATGAACTCGCACGATTTCCAACCTTCAATGTGAACGTATCCTGTTAGAGCTTTCAAAAAACTTTGAACATGACAGTGGTAAAACCATCCTTTATCTAGACAAACTCTGAAAATGCACCTGTGCCCTGACTATGGAGTTTAGGTATGTACAAGTTCCAAACAAGCAGAAAGCGAGCTTTAAACAAGCCCTCACTGACCTCTGGAGCTGCAGGCACTGTGGAGTAATTGACCCTCAAGTTTGTCATGAGAGACTTTGAGGTTTGGTTACAGCTTACAGAACCTGCTGTTTGTTTTTAATAGAAGGCTGGCAAGTTGTCAAGTTTTTGCTGCAGGATAAAATATAGGGGGAGAACCTGTAATATCAGTGTCTCTGTTGTAAATGGGAGGTCAATGATCTCCTGCTCTCCCCCCACATTCCTCCTGCAGCATGCAACACTCACTGATGAGCATAGGGGGCCCTTGGACTGGGAGCAGGAACTGCACCTGGCATAAAAAAAACAAAAAACATGTAGTTAATACTGTATATAGGTATCTTTGTTTAGACATCGCCCAAGGTCAGCATCTTCCATAACCATTTAAATCCTGGTGCCTCTTTAGTTCACAAATGTCTGGCACAGATCAGTCCCGGCAGCAGCCTGTCACCTTCTGATTTATTGCAATGTTACAGTGTTGCAGCCAGATGATTGGGAAAAAGGAGACTGGGGAAATGTTTTCTCTTGCCTGCAGTAGACTAATGACATCATCTCAGCTTAGAAAATGTCACAAACTCAAGTACGGCTCTTTAGTTGACAAAAGATGCCGCTTTTTTAAAACATTATACAGTTTCTGAATATTATGATGTCAGGAATTTATTCATGTAAACTGGCAGAGTGACAGAAAGGCCCATTTTAATAGCTTCCTAAAAGACAAACGACTTTCCCGTTTGCAATGCACGCTCCTGATTGAGCTCTCCTTCCCCATAGCAGAAGCTAATTTTCCATGTGCCAATGACGTTCCTCATACAAGGGATAAGGAAGAGCATTTTATAGCTAACATTTAAGACGGGTTTATTAGTAACTGTACACGCTACTATCAGTACTTTTAATTGCAATATAGAAAGCACAATTCTTAAAGGTTAGTGGTATTAAACAAATCTCTAAATAATATAGAATGTAAATATATAAAAACTTCTGCCGCTGGAGGAGACTGTCCATAAAAACCTATACATCAATATTAAAATTGGGACAGTCTGAAGCAAAATTAGAGACTAGAGGGGATTGAGGCTGAAAGTCAGACAGATGGAAGGTACGCCGATCCATATGGCAAGATACCTGCTTAATGCTAGATGACATATTTCCACTGCAATTATCTACATTTTATCCACATTTTAAATATCCCTGATGTGAAAAAGTGTCGGAAATAAAGTAATCCCCATTGTTTGCAGGAAACATTGCAGCCAGTATTCAGACAATGCATACATTCACAATCTGTATTTTTCCCAAGGACATGCAAAGGACAGCAATATTCTTTACCTGCAGTTCATCAAGTTTTCAAGGTCCACAAAATACTGGTTGAGAATTTCTGCAGTAAGACTGTAAGCTTATTTGTGGCAGTGACTGATGTGAATGGTTCCATTTAATATGTTGTGATAAAGTGTCATCTAAATGACATAAACTGGTATAAAAAGGGGGTTTTTGAACTTCGGTTGTAGGTTTCGTATTGTAAATGACTCATTCTAGTTTTTTTTTTTTTAGTCTAACAAGTTTTTTCTCATTATCTGTATTTCTAGCTGTGCGGTTTGTACACTGAGAGATTCGGCCGCGCTGGTTACATGCGGTGCACGGAATTAGTACAATGGCTATCATAAAACTTTATTATCTAAAAAGATCATTTCTGTTCCTGCCATTTTATTGACAAGTACTGTTGTGAAATCTGTTTGATGTTAAGTGCAGCATGAGAGGATTGCTGTTTTTTTTGTAACTTAAACCTAAAAAGGTCTATATATATATAAATTCAGATAAAGGGAGCGAACCAACAGAAACTTCCCATAACATTGTAAAAAACAAGATTTTTTATAAGATCTTACCTTAAATCTTTTTCTCTGATGTCCATCGACAGATGCAGCCTCATCTCCATGGATTTCTTATTGATAATGTGTAATATGTTCTGATAACCTTAGTTATGTGAAGCTCTGCAAGGGTGGAGTTTGTGGGTACAGTGGAGTTAATATAAATAGAAGAGTGGCACTGCCACACAGTTTTTAATTTCTCTATCATCCATTGACAGACACAGCATCATCTCCATGAGCTGAGTTATGCTGCCACCTGCAGGAGTAGTCTAGGCAGTACATTAGTACAAAACCTTTAACATGTATACACCCACGGGGCTGTCCCTCCAGGCATAACCCCCACTGCCACAGCCCAGCACATCAGTTTATTTGCAAGCAGTGAAGACAAAAGAACCATCCCCATACAGAGGGGCAGGTGCTGCATCTGTTGATGGACATCAGAGAAAAAGATTTTACGGTAAGATCTAACAAAAATCGTATTTTCTCTATCGTCCATCGACAGACGCAGCCTCATCTCCATGAGCCGAGTGGGACGTCCCAAAGCAGTATAGGCATGAGGGGTGGGAGAAACGCAACCAGACAGTAACGTCAACTCCAAAAGGCTAAACCTAGCCAACCGGGCAACATGGAGCTCACCCAGGTAAAAGACCCCCAAGAGAAGAACAAAAAAAACATTCTCTTATGAAACAGCAGCCTGCAAAACCTTGCCAAAAGAGGCATCCGAAGATAAGGGGAACAACAGGACAGCACCACCAACTCAGAGACTCTGTGGCAGAAGTGATAGCCACTAGGAAGGCAACCTTCTGCGACAAAGAAAGCACAGAAATATCCCTAATATTCTCAAAAGGAGGCTTTTGAAGAACAGACAAAACCAGATTAAGATCCCATAGTGGTAACGAGGATCTCCGCGGAGGAGCCAGATTGCGCACCCCTTGAATGAAAGTGCGAATCAAATTATTAGCAGCCAATGGACATTGGAAGTAAATAGCCAAGGCCGACACCTGGCCCTTGATAGTACCCAACGCCAGGCGCTGCTCAACCCTTTTTTGCAAAAAGGCCAAACAAAACCCTGGCTATAGAGAACAAGCGAGGCTGCAGCTACAGCGATTCACACCATTAAATGTACGATTTCCACGTACGATGATAGATCTTCCTAGATGTTGACTTCTTGGATCTGTAAAAACCCAGGAATCCTCCACAGGCACAAGGGTAGATTTGTTTAATCTGGAAATAAGTTGGTCCACCTTAGGTGGAACCGTCCAACGGCTGGAGACCTTTTCAGCAAAAGGGAACCAACGTTAAAAGCATTTTGGCACCACTAACACATGCTTAACATGCCACCATTGGTCATTCACAATATCGTGAAAAGTGTCGAGACAAGGGAGAACCCTGTAAGCTTTTGGAGACTTCTGAGAGCCAAAAGCCACCCGCATCGCTGCCGGCGTGGACTCATCAGCCAATTTTAAAGTATCCTGTACTGAAATAATCAGGGCTTCCATTAATGCACGTTCCCACGCTGCAGTTGAAGAAGACAGGACTATAGGCAACCTGTGATTTTAATTTGTGTTCTGCTTTCAATAGGTCTCCTCTAAGCCCAGTTGTTTGCTTCTGATTGCTGTAAAAGAATGACCCTAACAACAGTGTAAAAAGATACAATAAATTATAGTTATGAATATTTATGCCTCCCTGACCACTATGAAGTTTATTGCCAGTGGTACATGCTGGGGAGAGTATAAATATTCGGGGTGACATTGGAAAGGCCTCTTTTTCTAGGCCCACTGTATTGTTGGTGCTCCTCCAGACCCGCTGCCTAGGAAGGGCGTGGACCTTAAGATTCCTGCTGTTCTGCTGGAAGGTATATCCAGGGTAGGAGGTGAAGGAAGATGATGAACCAGATTGGAGCACAAAGGATTAGGAGTGTCTGGAGGAGCTGGGTACAAGATTTGGATATTGCAGGGAGTTCTAGTGGATCATCTACGCAATATGTATGTGGACTTAAAGTTGCTCTACAGTCTGGAAAATACAGAGTGCAGGTTTGGCTTAAAGTTCCTTTCATCTTTAAGGCTGGGTTCACACCTCCGTGCGGTGTGGCTTACAGCAGGGATCTGGGGCGTCCCTGTTCACTGTTTCAGGTCCGATTTGAGCCCATATTTTTGGCTGAATTCTGACCTGAAACGGGCCAGAAGATGTACAGGACTCCTATGCAATTTGTCTATTGATACTGCTGAGATACTGAGATACCAAGCAGAGCGAAGGAAAACTGCCAAGCATCTATACCCTTTTTTTTATATCATTGGTTAAACTAGATGGAGTTTAGATGAACTAGAGTTTGGCCTTTGGATCAAGCACCATGAATCTCTGCCTAAGGCTTGCCATACATTGTGCAATTTTGTTTCTTTTAACCATGAGTTTAAGGAAAGAAAATTGCCTTTTTCACCCATCAACAATCAGTGTTGATGGGGGAGTCCCTAGTGCTACGCTATTGTATTCTGACAAGGGGAGATTTCTCTGCCATCTGAATACAATGATCGCTACTGCTGAGTATATCTAGTGCAGTGATCGTACCAAAAAAAACCCAACAGGTTTGTTGTACTAAAGACAATTGATAGATTGACTTCAGTGCAACCAGCCTGCCCATTGATGGATTGAAATTCTGCCAGTATCTGTAGAACCGGTCGAATTTTGATCAGTATATGGCCGTTTTAATGCACAACTGCTAACAAAAACAGTCATTAACAAACTGAACTTCTCCAAAAAATTATTATCTTGGGAAAGTAATAGGTAAAACACCAGCCAGATTAATTTTTTCCCATTTGTAAGATTCCCTTTTAGAGACAACAGGAAGTGAGAGGAGATCTTCCCAAAGTAAGTGGAAATCCCCTCTTAGGCCAGCCATAGGTAATCACAGGTTTCAGGAAAGAAATTTACACGACTCCCCCATCAGCACAGAAAGTGTTAATGGAGGAATCCTTCCTGTTGGCCCCTTCTCCCAGGGGAGAGTGGGGGGGGGGGGGGCGGATGAGGCTGTCGCCGCTGGTAGATGACAGTGATTATCGTTAGCGGCTATAGCAGCTGCTAGCGATTATTACAAGAGAATCGGCAGGCTAGTTGTATCCAAGTTGATCGATTAACTTCGTCATTCAGCTTGCCCGTCAATGGTTCAAAACTCTGCTGGTTCCAGCTAAACTGGCCAAGATTTTAATAGTGTATGGTCGGCCTTCACCCTCTGTTCCAGTGACAACTGTAAAAGTTTGGATTTTCTATCACTTTCTGTCTGATAACACTGAACACCCCCAATCTACCTAAATTTTTTCAATAGTCAAACACAGAAGGGAGCACCAGCCTTATCCCACAAACTCACTCATTAGGAGATCCTCATAAAATGTACTCACAAAACGTGCAAATAAAAATTGCTCACCCAGCTACTCGCTTGTAGTTTCACAGTCCTGGACACAGTGCGCTCCAGAATTCAGGGGGACTCTGCCGGGGTCCAATCAGACTAACGCGTTTCAAAGGTAGCACCTTTTTCTTCAGAGCCATACCTTTTGGCATTAGGCTGGAGCGCCTTATGTGTTTCTTGTATGGACTTCCAGACACCCCCAGTACTTGAAGGCAGGTACCCCTGTTATATAAATTTATCTCCAACACTTGTACTAGGCTACCACATTCATGCACAGGAGCCTTTTTTCTGATAGTTTATTTATAAGGTTGAAAGGAAACATCTCTAAAAGTCTGGAACTTTTCAACTCCTGAAGTTCCGGTCTAGAGGATAAAAAACAAATTTTTCACATGGAAGAAAAAAAATACTAATTTCTGATCCCCCACAGGATCAGATGGATCAATTCTCTGGATCAAAATATTCCTTTTTCCAATGAACTTTGGATAATTTTATAGTTGGTAAGGTTGAAAAAAGACACCAGTTAATCTAGTTCAAACTGACTGGTCACTACCACTTTCCATATCCCTGTACATTGCTCGCTAAAAAAAAAAAAAAACAAAAAAACACATCTAAAACATTTTTTAATTTTTCTACACTTTTCGCTGACACCAACAACTGTGGAAGGGGGTTCCACATCCGTATCACTCAAACAGTAAGCATTCATATTGTAGCAGTAGGACTAAGTGGCCAGAAAAGTCACAGGTTGACTCAGATCTTAAAGTGTTATTAAACCTAAAAATGTTTTTTTTTTACCTTAATGTATTGTTTGCATTAAGGTAAAAAATGTTTTTAACTTCCCTGTGCCCCCCCCCTTCCCCTCTGTGAAGAGTAAGAGGGGTGCTGTGCACGGCTGCATCTATTCTCCCCTTTCTCCCTCTTCAAACAGCATTCGAGAAGCAGCAGAAGCCACTGGCTCTTGCTGCTGTCAGTCAAATGCAGTGAAGAGGAAGTGGGGGGTTGGCCTAAGTCCTGCTGTGTAATTCTATAGCGCGCGGCTCCATAGACACACAGGTTGGGAGCACGCTTCTCCCCATAGCAAGTGGCTGGCTATCGTGGACGTCGGAGACCCCAGAAGAGGAGAATTGGGGCCACTCTGTGCAATGCCACTGCACAGAGCAGGTAAGTAGAACATGTTTGTTATTTTAACAAAAAATACATAAATATGGCTTTAGTAACACTTTAAGTAACACTTTAACTGTTCACTATATGCGATTTATGATTGGACTGTCCCTTTATCATCTGTTAACCCTCTTCACACAATTGATGCACCAATCGGTTGATCCTCTTGCGAAAATCACACACTTAGACTAGATATGATAAACTAGTAAAAGCTCATCACTAATTGGTTACCATGAGCTACTGACCATTGCAGTTTATTCTGTGTTAATAAAGGCCATTGTCTGTCAGAAATTCCTCTCCAATACTGAGTCACCATAGTGCTATTGAATCCTGTAAATGTTCCTCTATTGTAAGTAATTGAAATATATTAGGCTGGTCAAAAATAATTATATTTAACTATCAGAATCATTAATACACTTATGCAGACAGGGCTGAAGGAGTGACCTTTGAAACATGTCTCTGTCTTTGGAACACTTTGCACCTAGCAAAGATTACACCTTGAGTTATAGAGATTGCATTGCCAAAATAATGTCACTTTAAATGTGTTTTGAGTGACACAGTGACCTCAATTTGTGACACGGAAGACAATATGACAGAATCAATTTAATCACAGAGATAAAAAGCCGTGCCTGTGGATATCTTGTGTAACAAGGCTGTACTATGCCATGAGAAGAAAGCCGTCTAGTTGAATCCGGCAGTCAAGGTTCCTGAACATTGAAAGAAATACAGAGGCTGCCATTGCTGATCTGAAGATGCTAGCTGCCTGGTGGTTTCATAAAATGTGAGGCAATGACCCTGAAGATGCATGTCAACAAGTGAGACCTTCTCATTTGCAAAATTGTATCACGTCGGCGTCACAGAGTACTAAAACACGAGACAGCCAAGCAATTAGCTATTTTGGAAGCAGAAGTCATCAATGGCAACCAACTTTTTCCCTCAAAGCAGATTTTTTAAAATCCAGCAATAATATTGAAATTAGCCAAATATAGGCGATCCCATAGGTACAGTATATTCCACTATAACCGAGTGTCCATTTTTACAAAAAGTTGTACTTCCTGGTAAGAATGTGGGAGGGTGCAGTGTGGGGCGGTGGCAGTAACACACACACACAGCCCAAATGCAATAGAAAGAACTTGTATTGTAGTCAGAGGATAACAGCTCACAACAAGCCCGGCAGGAGGGCAGCTCAACCAGGAACACTTGCGGATGAACATAAGATTGTAGCAGAGCAGATCTCAGCTGAACTGACATGTCTGTGTTGAGGGGTGGAATGCAACCTGGCCAGTCCATGCAAAAGTGGGTATGTTTCTCTGAGAAGTGACGAACCCCTAGGCTTTTCCTACTTGTCTAAAACCTTTACACTACTCACATGGGAAATTCACGCCAAATTCATGAGCCAGAGTCTTAAATAGACTCTGCCTTACCCAAGATGGCTGCCAGAGTCACATGGGCTGTCAGCATCCAACCAGATCGCTGCTCCAGTGACCCAGGAAACAGCAGGGAGATGGAGGGATGCACAGACCTCTACAGGTTAGACAATGGCACCCTGACTGTCATTAGTTATCAGGATGAAATCCTTGGACCCATTGTCAAACTCTACACTGGTGCAGTGGGTCCTGGGTTCCTTCTGATGCATGACCATGCCTGGCCTCATGTGGAGAGAGTATGGAGCCAGTTTCTGGAGGATGAAGGGATTGATACTATTGAATGGCCCCTACTCTCTCCTGATCTAAATCAAATAGAACACCTCTGGGACAATATGCTTTGGTCCAGCCGACGCAGACAGTTTGCACTGCAGTCTGTTCAGGAGCTCAGTGATACCCTGGTCCAGGCCTGGAAAGAAATACCCCAGGCCATCTTCTGTTGTCCCATTAGGAGCATACCCCGACATTGTCAGGCATGCATACAAGCACATGGGGACTATACAAACTACTGAGTACCATTCTGAGTTGCTGCAATGAAATTTCAGCAAAATGTACCAGCCTGCTGCATCGTTTTTTTACTTTGATTTTTGGGATGTCTTTAAATTCAGCCATCTGTAGGTTAATAATTTTAATTTCTATCAAACAATGTGGCATCCTTTCATTCCTAACACATTATCCATTCCATATCAGTATAAATATCCAGCATATTTTTCCCCATTGAGATCTGATGTGTTTTCAAAGCGTTCCTTTAATTTTTTTTAGCAGTGTATATGGGCCAATTGATACTGACATATTTAAAGCTGAAAAAAGAAGCCATGGGCACCTTAGAGTACACATGTGAACAGGGTCAATAAGAAAGAAGGGGATTCTGCATGTTGGGGGGTAACAAACTACTCCAGCTGAGCTTATTAAAATCAATTAAATCAATACTGGGAGCTGGAACACCTGCAAATTGGGTGTTTTATGCCTGAAAACAGACACATTTGTCCCTACTCACCAAGGTCTTCTAAGCCTTTAAAAAAAATAGTGCTGCATAGAAGCTCCCTTTATTAATCAGGGACCAATGATCCGATTTGCCCATAGAAGTGACTTTAGAGAACAACTAGCAAAGAGTAATTTAAAGGAAACTGCCCCCTCCCCCAACTCAGTTCAAAACTTCCTTTCGTTACTGTAGGCTGCAGACAGGACAGCAACACTCCCTATGGAAGCAACATCCCTCTCTGCAACGTTTGTCATGCCCCCTGTGAAATAGACCTCTAGCTGTCCAATTGGCAATGCTGGCATTGCTCAATGTCTTGTAGTAATTTAGGGGTCGGAAGGAAGAACAGAAGGATCCAACATGCCTGAAAATGATGAAAGCAAAGAATCCTAAAAAAGAAGTGGTGCTGAAATGGAGGAAAGGAAGAAGACATGGACCTAGAGAAGAGAGAACATCCTCTATTACAGAGACCTGTCATTTGGAAGCTTTAACCACTTCTGCACTGCTCACTAGAGCTCTACTGCGGCAAAGTGGCTCGATAACGTCTGGCGACGTAGACCCACGACGCCAGACATTCCCTTCTCTCCCGCCGGAGGCTCGCTCCCGCTGTATTTAGTCACAGCGGGAGTCGTGCCAGGGGAGGAGTGGCGGTGATCACCGCTGCTCTTCCCCGATCGTCGGGGAATGGAGTGTGGAGATCCCCCAGCTTGTGTAAACAGAGCGGGCGGATCTCCTAAGTGACAGACAGTGACAGATTGCAGGGTTCAGCATAGCTGGACATGCGATCTGTCCTTGTGTCACTCAGTCACCTCCCCCCACACACGTTAGTAAGCACCAGGCATACATTAACCCCTCCCTCTCCAATAAAATTAACACCTTCCCTGCCAGTGTAATTTTTACAGTAACAGTGCATATTTATAGCACTGATTACTGTAGTAATGTCACTGGTACCCCCAAAAGTGTCAAAAATGTCAGTCAAGGGTCCGATCTTTCCGCCGCAATGTCGCAGTCCCGCAAAAAAAAAAATTGCAGATCGCCGCCATTACTCGTTAAAAAAAAAAAAAAAACACAAAAAATGACAGAAATCTTTCCCTTAGTTAGTAAACGCAATAACTTTTGCGCAAACCAATCAAAATACGCTTATTGCGATTTTTTTTACCAAAAATATGTAGCAGAAAACAAATTGGCCTAAAATGATAAAAAAATTTAGAATTTTAAATTTTTTTTTGGGGGGGGGGGGGGGGGGTTTCATATAAAAAATATTGTTATTTTTTCAAAATTGTCGCTCTTTTTTTTGTTTATAGCGCAAAAAGTAAAAATCGCACAGGTGATAAAATACCACCAAAAAAAGCTCTATTTGTGGGGAAAAAAAGGACGTACATTTAGTTTGGGTACGGCATTGCATGACCGCGCAATTGTCAGTTAAAGTCGCACAGTGCAGTGCCGAATCGCAAAAAGTGGCCCGGACGTAAGACAGCAAAATCCTCCGGTGGTAAAGTGGTTAAAAGACCTGACAAGGTCCTTTTAGGCAGTTGCACAAAAAAAGAGCACCAAACATTTGACCCAGGAGACCAACCATTTATTGCAAAGTTTCTCAACCAGGGTTCCTCCAGAGGTTGTTAGGGGTTCCTTGAGCAATGAACAACTTCTTCCTCTTAGATAAGTACCCACTGACACCATTGTTTTTTTTTTTTTAGCTATTTATAAAAGGGGGTAATTCTTCCCAATGACCACAAGTGTAAGGAATATTCTTCTCATGGACCATGGCACTAATGTATCATGAATTATAGATATAGTCATTTTAGCAGGGGTTCCCCGAGAGCGGAACATTTTTGCAAGGGTTCCTCTGTGTTGAAATATTTGAGAAAGGCTGATTTATTGGTTCAATAAATGACCAGGGAAAGGACAAAAGCCAGCCAACACATTTCAGGTGTCCAAAGATCTCCCTTGTCCTCTGGGTTTTAAGTGGTTCTAAAGGCTATGGATGAAGGTAAAAAACTTTGTGTGTAGAAGCCCCCCCAAATACTTGTCAAAGGACAAGATCCATGAGCCACACATCAAGAAGCAGACCCATGTGCATCAAGTAAGATGAATGCCAGCCTCAGTCTAGACTCCAGCTAGACCACGCCCCCAAATATTTACCTGAGTCCTGACGCAATCCAGCAATGTGCATTAGAGCCTCAGATCTCCAGGGGCTCTCCCCCCTCATTGGCTTAGACAGCAGCAGGAGAAAAACACAGCCAGTGAGCCAATGAGTTGAGAGAGGGGATGCCGTGGAGTCATGGCTCTGTGTGTAAATGGACACGTAGAGCAGCGACTCTGGTGCCCACGTAGCAAGCTGTTTGCTATGGGGGCACTTGGTAGGAGGGAGGGGCCAGGATAACTGCATGGGGACCCGAGAAGAGGATCAGGGATGCTCTGTGCAAAACCACTGCACAGAGCAGGTAAGTATGGCATGTTTGTTATTAAAAAAAAAAAAAAACTTGCACTTTAATATCACTTTAAGTACAATGAGAAGGTTTAAGAGGCATTCACAAGTGGCACAATCACCAGTGTTTTATTGCTTACTGTGTGAAAAGTCAGATATGACTAGGATCAGGGAATCCATAAGTCAGCAATGAAGCTTTAGAGAGACTGGCTATCAACAGGGAAAGTATCATGCTGTATATGAGCCCCACTATGCCTGTAGTTCCCCAACAGAGCATGCACAGGAGGGTGACAACACTACCACTGCACTGGGATTCAGTGGTTAGAGTTGTCACCCTGTAATAGGCAATAGTAAAAATGGCAGGATCAACAATTATTGGAACACACCTACAAGTAAGATTTTAATGCACATGCTCTGCTGTTTCTTTAATTGTCTGCTATTTGGTAATATAATGTTAGAGCTTACATACTGTACACTCCACAAAAACTCTAAAGTCAGTACAGAAAGGGAAGTGCATACAAACGAGAAAGTTAAAAAAACATATGTCACAGGTAGAAATACTGTATGTTGTGATGAACTTTTGTACAATTTGTATTGCAGCCACTCCTTGGATTCATCAGTTAGTCTACAAAGCTACGGGCTCATCATTATGCTAAAATCCATTCTGCGCTGATCTGTTTGTATGAGGAAAACGAGAAAACAAATGTTCTAAAATTGTTCCATATTTTATTATTAATCTACCAGACTTTTGCCTTTATCATGCTGGGCTCTGTACAATTATTTTTCATCTTTGGCAGGACTTTTACTTAGAATCACACTTTTTTTTTTTATTCCGGTGCACCAACCGCAATCTCCAGATGAGCTGGGTGCTCGTTAATGTGTGTCAGCGGGCTGAGTAATACAGAGCTGTTTGTCTTATCTGCTGAGACGTACATTTCACAACGATGCCGCTTCTTGCAGACAGATGCTTGCAATCCTTCGGGGATGTGCTGCTATATTTGTTTCTAGGTTTCATTTTACTAAAAGAAGATGCATAACGGATACACAATGGTGCTCTGTCCTACATAATGAAGTAGCTATAGAAAGCCAATGGAGGCACCAAAAAGAACAATAATGTTTACACATTTTCTTTGCTGGTATGGAAAGCCCCTGACCTTGAGCACACTTGGTATGTAGTTATCAAGCTAGGCAATACGTGAAAACCCAGGAAAGCCCTTCCCGACATCCCACATGTAATGCAGCGTACTTCTGTACCAATAATGGAGTAATTGGGCAGCGAGTGGCTATGGAGCAGAGCTCAATTCTTTATGTAGGTATCCCAGAGCTCTGCAAGTATGCAAAAAAAGATCTCATTCACATGTAAAGCATAGTTTACACTTGTGGCTGGGTGGGGGGGAGGTAAAAACAGGCGGCTGAGCTGCATTTTACAGCTCCCCTTAAAGTGGAACTTAAGTCAGAAAATTAAGTGCCCTTTACTTTGTAAAATCCAGTAACACACTGTCTCATCCTGCTCTGCACATGCTCAATTCCTCTCCATTGGAGGCATTGTGCTGACAATTAGAGCCACTAGAGCAGTGATGGCATGCCTTGGCACCCCAGATGTTTTGGAACTACATTTCCCATGATGTTTAACTAAACCGCAGAATGCATGAGCATAGTGGGAAATGTAGTTCAAAAACATCCGGTGTGCCAAGGTTCGCCATCACTGCACTAGAGGCTAATCTGTTGACAGCCTAAAGATTTATGGCAGCTCAAGTGTTCTGGACTTCAGCAAAAAATGGCAGCCTCCAGCAAAAAGAAGCGGGCGCAACGCTGGAGGCAATTTACAGCACACACATATTTTGGTAGCATAATTATTATTGTGGAATCTATTTTCTTTGCTAAAGAACATCATTTTTTATAAAGTGGTTCTGGGTAAAGTTCCGCTTTAAGCTGCAAAGTCAGTCGTACAGGGCACACACATGCCACAGCCGAGATGCTTTGCATCGCAATGTGGCATAAATTAACCCCATTGGGTTTAACAAGTTGCACCACCTGCCGAACCAGGCCCATTTATGTGAATAGGGCTGTATCGTAACTGCCCCGCAACTCCAAGCAATGCATGTCATAGCAGCATGGACCTTTAGGGACTAAAATAGGCAGTAAGGAGGTGACATAACACTTCATCACCACCTTTCAAACATCCTCTGAAAACAATCCACTGCACTTTGCTCTTCAGAGGGCTACGTTCTAAAAGCATGTATTGGCAACAGGTTTACTTTAGTCTTCCATCCCTCCCCAGTGGCATATAATAACTTTTCTTTTGTTCACCTAATGCTCCGCTTAGCATTAGGAATCAAAGGAAATATCTGATACCTCCGGGTATACAGAAGCACGTAAATCAGCCATGTGAAAGTACTGCACCAATCAACACTGTTATATGTGAAGTCTATAGTCCCATTAGTCCCATGTAAGCTATGACATGGTTGACTTTGCTTTTGTTCTTAGAGGCTGAATGGAGGGGCAGAGAAGCAAAAGGAAGGCAATGAAGAGGCCTGCATTAAAGTGAACCTGTTACTTGGCTCCACATGGGTTCATTTTAAAAGGCAACTCAGTGTCAGTTTTACTGTACGATATAGCTGCTTAATATAAGGGAAGTGCCATCACTGCAATTAACAAGTCTGTGTGTAAAGTAGAACTATAGGCAAAATTTCTTTTGTAATTTTAGATAGAGTAAGAGATGGTTTTACATTATTTTCGCCATCTATGTCCCACTGTGGATATTTTCCTTAACTTCCTGTCTCATAGTCAAACAGGAAGTGAGAAGAAATCTCTGCAAATTTAGGGGATTTCTAGGGAACCCCCAGTTCACCAAAACTAGTGTCCTCACTGGAAGATTTCCCTTCTATTACTTTTCTGGGGACAGCCCAAAATTTGAGATTTTCTTTTACATTCACGGTCAATGATAATGGTAAAAAGGACAAATAGAGAGGGTCAATCTCCCTAACAGGGGCACATACTGCAATAAAAACTGATGGGGTTTCTAATCCCTCTCCACTCTATCAAAAAAAAAAAAAAAAGTTTTGCCTTTAGGTATACTTGAAAGCCTGGCCTCTGCTTCCTTTTTGGACTACCATTGCTGCACCAATCATACCCATCATGACCTTTTACCCTTCTGTAACTCATTCCAGCATCACAACCCTCCATCCATCAGATTATGGAGCAGGCACTCTCACTGTAAGCCTGATTTCTTCATTTGCCTGAAGTTTAACAGTTACTAGATTTCAACTGATTACACAAGATGAACTGCATTGTGCGTTATAGTAATGGGTGTTTCCTAATAAAGACCTGAAGTTTAAAGCAGAGTTCCACCGTTTTTTTAAATGTGGGATAAATTCATTGCCCAGCCTCCACTATATTTATATTTATTTATTATACCTTTTTTTTTTATATGTAGTCTGGAGCATTTCCAGCTCCAGCCACCTGGACGATTAAGTCACTAGGCGATTCCCATGGACTCCTGTGATATAGGCTTCATTTATCCCAGGAGAATCGCTTAAAATACTAAAATATTGCAAAATTTCCAGACCGGAAATGACACGAATGGGAGGATCGGGATGTCCTGATTGACAGGTTGCTATAGCAGCGGGGGCGGGAACTTCCAAAAAAAACACCAAATCCTGGAAATTAAGAGAAGAGAGCTTTAGATGCCCACAGTAGAGATGGAACCTGCCTGCTTCCGAGATCTGGTCCGTTTTCAACACTTTCAACATAAACTTAAAGGAACAAATATTTGACATTATCTAAATGTTGCAGTATAAGTGTACACAATTACAGCAGAGTGTTTACAAAAAAATGAATTCGGGGGACTGGAACTCTGCTTTAAATGGTACATCATTTTTTTTTCTTCCAAAAGCTGACATGCCTTAATGGCTTTTCATGTACATCTTGATCATGCCCTGATTGCAGTTTTCCTTTAAACACTGATGCTGTAGAGATAAGAATGGGGGCAGTATAACCTTCTGGGACTGTCAGTTTTGGATTCTCTCATTATAATACAATTTAGAATATCTCTGAGTGGAACCGAGCATGTAATGATCATAATATTGCTATGTGCCTGGTCTTGCCCAACATGCCTTATGAATCTTCACCTTCCAGCATCCACTGCACCTCTCTAATTCACATGCATTCTACATGAGAGACATAGAATTCTTCATCTCCTTTTAGAATCTTTACATTGTGCCTTTCATATGACCTTCATCAGCAGTATGTTCTTCATATTTTCTATATCACCTTTACCCTAATTGCTTTCTTTATCAATTCATCTTTACAGCATCTCCCAACATCTCCCCTATATAACCTTCAGAGGCTGAAATTTCCATCAGCCTCATTTTACAAGCAGGGCAAAGAGCTGTGATGACGTGCAGTCGCCTGCAGCAATATGCCTGCCCCTTTTTACTTATACAAAGAAACAGAATGGCGATTGGCTCTTATGGCCTTCAAAATGTTCATGTTGCTCCTTGCAATGTGAAACAAGCTCAAAGTCTGCATGAATATTTTCTGACATGTCCCAATATGAAGTAACAATATACTTTTTGAAAAAAGTACATTTTATAATTTAAAAAGTAATGGTTAGTGATTATATGCACTTTAAGAAACCAAGCACAAATATGAGTGTACCATTGTTGTCCATTTTAAGATGCAAGCTCCAGGGCTGTGATACTTAATTTCAACTACTTAAATTCTATTTGTTATCCCTATTGGCCAATAAGAAGAGAGAGCAGTCCTGAAGCAAGGAAAGTCCCTGTGACACAAGCCTATACCACAATTTGAACCACAGAAAACCCCAGCTCTCATGATAATTTACCAGTATCTATCCCTGTTGTCTTTAACCACTTGCCGACCGCCGCAAGTACATATACTGCGGTGGTCAGCCCCGGCCAGGCAAAGTGACCTATATATACGTCACTAGCCTGTCACCGGCTTGTGAGCTAATAGCGGGTGAGCGCGCGCCCGCTGAGGCGCGCGCCCGCCGCGGCTCGTTCACTAAGGAGTCAGTGTGTGTGAACGGCGGACCCGATGTCCGCCGGTCACTCGGCGATCGTCGGTAGAGAGGGAGAAAGGCAGGCGGCTAATGTAAACAAGCCGCCTGTCACTCTCCCCTGTGTAAAAATGGAGATCAGACGGTTCTACTATGGAGAACCGTTGATCTCTGTTTTTACAATAGTAGACCTGTCCCATCACAGTTAGAAACACGCCTCTAGGACACACTTAACCCCTCCCTCTCCAATACAGTTAACCCCTTCCCTTCCAGTGTCATTTTTACAGTAACAGTGCATATGTATAGCACTGATTACTGCAGTAATGTCACTGGTAACCCCAAAAGTGTAAAAAATGTCAGTCAAGGGTCCGATCTGTCCGCTAAAATGTCGCAGTCCCGCAAAAAAAAAAAAATCGCAGATCGCCGCCATTACTCGTTAAAAAAAAAAAAAACACCAAAAATGACAAAAATCTTTCCCTTTGTTAGTAAACGCGATAACTTTTGCGCAAACCAATCAAAATACGCTTTTTGCGATTTTTTTTTACCAAACACATGTAGCATAAAACAAATTGGCCGAAAATGTTAAAAAATTTTGATTTTTACATTTTTTTGGGGGGAATTTCATATAAAAAAAATGTGAAAAATATTGTTATTTTTGCAAAATTTACGCTCTTTTTTTGTTTATAGCGCATGATCAAAAAATCGCACAGGTGATCAAATACCACCAAAAGAGAGCTCTGTTTGTGGGAAAAAAAGGACGTCAAATTCGTTTAGGTACAGCGTCGCACGACCGCGCAATTGTCCGTTAAAGTCACGCAGTAAAAAAATGGCAAAAAAACCCTGGTCAGGAAGGGGGTAAAATCTTCCGGGGCTTAAGTGGTTAAGGGAAACTCTCGGGAAAGAAATATGGAAGCTGTCTTTTCTGACTTGGATATGAAGGTGCAGGCTCTTGGGCTGTCATCCTACTTATTGAATGGCCAGGAACAATCGTGTATATTAGGTGTCCAAAATCTGACCGGATCCTTTAAGAGTCTGCTAACATTGAGAACAAGGTGGCACCAATGTGAACACATGAACTGTATATCAGTTGTCTGTTAGTTAGAAAAAGAAAGGTAGGTCAAGTTGACTATTTTGTAATTCCATTGACTCCTCATTTTAAAACATTATCTTATGTTTTTATTAGGACCAGAAGCCCTTTTGACTTTCACCTTGTGGACATGTATTATCAACTATATTGTCATTGCAAAAACCCTCATCCCTCACTCCCTAGCGGCTAAGTGGTTTCTCCAATGTGACATCAATTTCACTATTTGCTGCCATCCATTAGTCCTTAATAATAGTCATACATCTTAATTAGACTTCTCCAACTTGGGAATATGGCAATGTTCCTTTTATATGTAGGCTCTACCACTTTGTTCCTGAATCGAATAAATGTGCTGCCATGTGATGTCCAAGGTTCACCTATGAGGTGGCTCATTCTAGAATGTAGCATTGTCACTTATAGCCAGTGTGTTGAGGTATCAAGTTGGCTATCATACATTTTATAAGAATGTTCTTTACAGTATAAAATGTTTTGTTTTGGATCATTCTCCGGGTTTCCTAGCAGACTCAAATGATCATAAATCCTGCCTAGAACCAGACATTAGATTTTTAAGCCAAAAACCCTCTTCTGAGAGCCTCATTGAACCTAGATTCTCTATATTTCTAAAAGCTTTAGTTCAGGGTTTAGCCCGGCAACCATCATCTACCTGTCAAATGAGCATGCCTTAGTCCTGGTTCACACCTATGCACTCTTTGTTGCTTTTTTCAGAAACGCACTACAGTTAGTTCATATACATACATAGTTAACATGTTTACATCTATGCTTTTTTCAGCCACTGCATTTTTGGAAATGGTCAGGGACTTTTTTAAAAACACAAAACTGATTTTTTTTGCTTTTTTTGTTTAATAAATTTCAGAGAAGCTGCATAAAAGCATGAAGTGTGTTTTTGCCGCAATTTTCCTGGGACTTGCATTTTTTCTAATCTGCCCAAAAACAATTTGGCCCAAAAAAAAGCATAAAAAATGCAAAACGCAAATTGCGGAAAAATCATGTGTGCAAAAACACAAAATGCACAGCAAAAAGCACTGCAGAAACGTTAAAAATCAAACTGCATAGGTGTGAACGGAGCCTCAGTGCCATGAAGAGCACTCTTAGTGGTCAGGTGGATGGCACTGGCAGTAGGTAGGGCTTAGCCCTAAAATTAGGGATGTTAGGGCCAAGTGACATCACAGACATACCCCAAAAACAAGCATATGGATATAAATAGCCTTAAAAGGTGAAAAGAAGATCACATGACCCATCCTTCGTCTCAAGTCTGTTCTTCTAATTGCAGTGAAAGGATAGAAGATTTCAGAAAACTCAAATTTTACATCAACAGTGCAAGTTCAATACATTCTTTCGAATTCTATGGAATCATCACAAAGTAGGATTGCACAACTTCTGTGTGTTGACCATCTAAAACCAAGCTATTATATATACACCGATCAGCTATAACATTATGACCCCCGCCTATTATTGAGTAGGTCCCCCATTTGGCACCCGTCAAAGCATGGACTCCACTAGAAAAAGCATCCCGCTGCCTTCAACAGCTTACCTTTTTCCCATAGTGCATCCTGGTGCCATCTCTTCTTGTACATGCACTCTGCTATCCATATGAAGTAAAAGAAAAAAACATGGATTCATCAGACCAGGCGGCAAGCTTTCTTTCATTGCTCCTTGGTCCAGTTCTGATGCTTAGGTGCCCATTGTAGGCACTTTCGGCTGTGGACATGAGTCAGCATGGGCACCATGACTGGTCTGTGGATACACAGCCCCATAAGCAACAAACTGAAATGCATTGTGTGTTATAAACACATCGGAACCAGCCTTAGTAAACCCTTACATTTACCTAGTGAAGTGACTGGCAAAGGTGATACACAGATGAAGCAAATCCTCCTACATATGTTGTACCTGTTTATCTGTATTCTTCTCTACATCTGTTCTAAGTTCAGAATTTTTAAAGGATGTCAGGAAGTGGGACGGAGAGCTGAAATTACACACTGCAGAGCTCAGTGAGGAGAACCATGAGAGCTGATTAGAAGCAAAGGACACACACTCCCTTCACAATGCACAAAGAAACAGAGTTGAGGCTGTCAATAACAGGCTGTGAGATGAAGCTCCCTCCCGTCACCTTTTTTTTCTTTGTCTCAGGAAAACTCATCAGAAGTGACTCATGCAGATAGAGGAATACCGCAACAGACACAAAAGATACTTTGTGCTGTGGATTGAGACAAGCATACACTATAGAGAGGTACTGTATGCTTTGTTTCCTGTTTCATGTCTGAGGTTTACAACTACTTTAACTTTTTCAGCAGTTTGAGCTACAATAGCTCTTACACTGGATTGGACTACATGGGTCAGTCTTCACTCCCAATGTGCATCAACGAGCCTTGGCCCATGACCCTGTCGCTAATTCACCAGCTTTTCTTCCATGGACCACTTTTGGTCCGGACCACTGCAGATCAGGAACAACCCACAAGAGATGCAGTTTTGGAGTTGCCCTGACCCTGTCATCCAGGCATTACAATTTGGTCCTAGTCAAAGTGACTCAAATTCTTAAGATTGCTCATTATTTTCTGCTTTCCACACATCAGCTGCAGGGACAACATGTTCACTTGTTCCCTAATATATTCCACCCACTTTCAGGTGCCATAGTAATGGGATAATCAATGTTCTCCAATTTACCTGTGTGTGGTCATCATGTTATAGCCCAGGGGTCTTCAAACTATGGCCCTCCAGTTGTTCAGGAACTACAATTCCCATCATGCCCAGGCAGGTCTCTGAATGTCAGAATTTTACAATGCCCCATGGGATGTGTAGTTCCACAATAGCTGGAGGGCCGTAGTTTGAGGATCCCTGTTATAGCCATATGAGGTGGGGGTGTGTGTGTATGTATATATATATATATATATATATATATATATATATATATATATATATATATATATATATATATATAATACACTGTATTTTCTGGCGTATAAGACTACTTTTGAACCTCAAAAAAATCCCCCAAATATAGGAGGTCGTCTTATACGCCAGTATAATATCTCCAAGGTAACCTAAGTATACGCCAGTCGTCTTATACGCCGGAAAATACGGTATATATATATATAGCAAATGTTTTAAATACATTTTGACTTGATATACAAGCAATGTCTTGATATACAAGTAGCGTCATGTATAAAAAAGAAGAGAGGAGCCTCTAAAGTGTAGCAATATGGTTACATTTAATGAAGGTTCAATATTTAGCAACTCACATGGTTGATGATTAAAACAGGCACATCTAAGTATGCAGGCATCTGGGGTAAAGCTGTCCACATAGACCATCCTCTGCACAGCCATCTTCATCATCCCTTCCCCGCAGCACTCGACGAGCGATTCAAAGCCTCACTTTCAGATCACTCTACTGCAGGCTATTCTTCCCGGTCACGATTGCAGACTGACAGTGGTGAGAGTCGGTGGTTCAGAAGATGGACTATGTTTACAGCTTTACCCCGGATGCCTGCATAATTAGGTGTGCCTATTTTAATCATCAACCATGTGAGTTGCTAAATGTTGAACCTTCATTAAATGTAACCATATTGCTACACTTAGAGGCGCCTCTCATCTCTCTTATATTCTGTTGCTCTGCTAGATTTTGCTTCTAATCGCCTTGGGAAGGCTGCATATTGTGGATGGACATTTTATGGTTACACAACCTATCACATTGCTATAATCTTTGTACATAGACTATAAACTGAAGGACTTGTGGAACGAATCATCTGAGTTTCCATTATTTATTATGGGGAAATTTGCTTTGATATAAGAGTGCTTTGGATTACAAGCATGTTTCCGGAATGAATTATGCTCGCAATCCAAGGTTTTACTGTATAGTGTATAGAAGAACACAACACTGAATGAATATACAGCATAGTCACTATTCTAACTCATAAAAACATTTATAATGTGTTCTTTTTTATGGGTTAGGGTTGTACTTCCATATTCTCATATAGTGTTATGTGTTTGTATATATGTTTCTCTTTCGTTTAGTTGTGAGACTCTCCATATGTATCTTTATATATACATTATATGAAATATTAAACTGTATTTTTCAACAGAAGTTTATCATATAAACAACTGCTGTCACTGCTTAATTCTTCCCCTGCAATTTGGGCCAACTTGGTATCTCATATTTTTTTACTTGTTCTTTTGAATTATGGAGAAAAGAAAAAGTCAACCCTAATAATCTTCAAACTCTGCGGGTCTCTGCCTGTAATCTTTAATAATGTAGCTTCATGTTTTTCCGTGACGGACACTAAATCCAATATATTCATATGATAAATCAAGCTCCAGGGCCTGAAACAAAGAATAGTCTATAATGAAAAACAAACAAAGCCAAGAGATAAGCATGGAGAAAGTGGAGGTCTATTACAGTGTGTGCAGAACGTCTGAGAATGGGGTCACATATAAAGAAATCATTTAGTAAAACCACATTGAACGGTACCCACAAACATACTGTATAATGTGACTTTATTATGTGTATAATTGCTTTTTGCCACAGTTGTAGAAAAATCTCAGCATGTGCATACTGAACTATAAATTGGCATTGGCAATTAAAAATCCTATAAGACCTAATGCACACTTGGGCTTTTGAACACATTTTTCTCCTAGCAGGAGAGAAGCAGCTTCAAAAATGCACCCAAGCCGATTTTGTGGCAACCATGTTTAGGCGCACTTAGGCACAGCAAGCGCTTGGGTGTTTGTTTACTTTATTGGTGCTAATGCTAATTTATTCTGGCCATTGAAATGAAAAAATGTTTAAGCACTAAACTCACCTAGCTTAGACGTTTTTCTGCCAAATCGCTCCTCTCTTGATGATGATATTTTTTTGTTCCTGCCTCTAAGCTCCTATAAATGGCTATGTGTACATGGAGACATAGGTTTACATGGATGGGTGTTTGGAAGCAGAAATAAGTCAAATGCCTATAAAACAAGCGTTTCTGAGCCTAAGGCTGCATTCACATGTCAGCGTATTCAGGGGAGGGCTGGCAGCCTTAGGCCTGGGGGGCAAGTCCAGTCAAGTGGGCCCACTGAACCATCGAATCAGCTCCCCATCCATGCCCACCTGGTTTTATAACGGATATTGATGTTATGAAGCAAGAGAAACATGATGCAATGTGGTAACATGATTTAATGTTAATAGCAACAAAGGAGGTTTAACATGACATCATGCCTTGCGGAGCCTAGGAAGCTCCTGTCGGGCAGAGATCACTCTGCCTGACAGGGAAGTGACTGTGTTAGTATTGTGCCGGCGGGGTGCAGGAGCATACTCCTACTGCTCCACTGCAGCTCTGCAAATATAATATTGTGTAGCGGCGACTGGTAGCTGTATATAGTGTCTGGCCACTACATTATTCCAGCTTTGAGTGCGGCCCAGGGGGCGATTTCCACCCTGCCCCCCTTCCCAGTCCTCCCCTGAGCGTATTGATCGCGGGCAGAATCGCTGCGATTCTGCCCGCGATCAATACGCTGACATGTGAATGCAGCCTAAGTGTGCAGGAGGCTTAAAAGGAAATCTGATCAGATGGTTTAGAATGGTTTGCATGCAGCCATTTACAACTAACTTTTACCAGTCATCAGGGTTGCCAAACATTCACAAAATAAGGAGCAGTCTGTAACAAATGTAGCCCCCACCATGTGTTTTAACAGATACACGCACTGTTCACCGCATCTGCTGTTGCAATTCTGACACTTATAGTAGAACTATAGACAACACTTTTTCTATTCTGGATAGAGAGGGAGGGTTATAACCCCTGCAAGTTTTTTCTAGCCATTTGTGCCCCATTGTGGAGATTTTCCTTCACTTCCTGTCCTATAGCCAAACAGGAAATGAGAGGAAATCCCTGCAAATTAAGGAAATCCTTTGGGGGTCCCCAGGCCACCAGAACCAGTGTCCCCATTGGAAGATTTCCCCTCTATTAATTTTCTGGGGGACAGCCCAAATTTGGGATTTCCTTTTACTTTTAATGATAATGGTAAACAGAACAAATAGAGAGGGGTGAACCTTCCTATTAGGGGCAAAGGCAAACTAATAGAGGTTCTACTCCCTGTCCACTCCATTCAAACCCCCCCCCCCCCAAAAAAAAAAAAAAAAAAAAAAATGTTTTGCTTTTTGGTATATATTAAGCAAGATCTGTGACACTTGCTGCCATACTCAGACTGGCATGTAACAGAGACAACAGACTTTTTAATTGTGAAAAGTACCTAGCAAAATCTGCCTTGTCTTTAGTTACATGCAGAGTAGTCCAATTTGATCTATCAGATTCATGAGTTCTCATAAATTAGTTAAAGCCATCCTTCATAGCTCCTATGCTAAGCAAGAGCTACAGTTGCCAATCACAGTTATCTTTTCAGGTCCCTGAAGAGCACAATTACAGAATTAACACAACCAGTATAAGGGTTTGAGGGATGACCTGAAGGAGCTGAAAAGTATTTTAGTGTGCTCAGCAGACAACTACAATGCCAACATGTCTAATTGTATCTGACACACTTTTGCAATCTGACAACCAACATCTCTTTTTTATATAGACCAATTAATTATTATATTTTATTTTACATGCCACTTAAGGACCAGGCCTATTTCTAACACTTGCTTACAAGGTAAACTCAATTTTTTTTGCTAGAAAATTACTTAGAACCCCCAAACATTATATATTGTTTTAGCAGAGACCCTAGAGAATAAAATGGAGATTGTTGAAATACTTTATGTCACACTGTATTTGCGCAGCAGTCTTACAAACAATTCTTTTGGGGAAAAAATACACTTTTTTGAATTAGAAAATAAGAAAACAGTAAAGTTAGCCCAATTTATTTCTATAATGTGAAAGATAATGTTACGCCGAGTAAATTGATACCAAACATGTCATGCTTCAAAATTGCGCACTCGTCACTTCCGATGCCGCGCCGCATTCCCTGCTAAACAGCTTCTGGGCATGCCCAGAAGCTGTGGAGGAATGCGGCGCCGCACTGGAAGTGACGAGCGGGGCCGGTGCAGGCGCATTCTGGGAGAAGAGGACAGGGAAGAGGATACAGAAGAGGATCGTGTTGGCTTCAGCTGCCCACATCCGAGTTGGCAACGCTGGAGAAGAAATTTTAAAGGTGAGTATATCTTCTTGCAGGTAAGTGCGACCCGGGACAGTACAGAGGCTATCCATTGTGGAATGTACTAGCCCTGACTGTCCCGGGGGTATTTTTATTGAAATTTTTTTTTCATGGCCGGGACTCCGCTTTAAGGTGAATCAGTGACCAGGCTTTATTTCTTAACCAAAGTGGATAAAAGTGGGGTCAGGGATCTGGTTGTTCTATCTGCCAGAGTGGCCTACACAGTAGAACAAAGAAAGAGAACACTTTTGACAGGTAGGGGTTATTTTTATATAATTGTTGGTCTCTGGCATGGTGGTCAACTGGGGCATACATGCCTGAAAGGAAATTATAAAAATAAAACCCACCACATTCTACTCCATACGTTCATAAGAAGATAAACTGTAAGGAGATATAAAATACAGCACACCAGGGGCCTATTTACCATTATCAGCTTTGTCCTTGCATAAGCCATTGTAAATCCATTATAGTCGCACATGCATACTATCAAGCCCTGATTTATTGCTTGCGTGTAACAGATAACATCTTAATCGGTGGAGCTTTTTTATTGCTTTGTTCTCTGCAGGAAGGTGCAAGAACTGCTGTTTTGTTTGCATTGCCTGCCCACTCTCATACAGAAGGAATGTAATTCCTCGTATAGGAATTAGAGTAAATAAAAAGATGAATTATTCATTATGGTCCATATGTTATTGTTACCTACAGCCTTAACCACTTCAATACTGGGAACTTTTACCCCGTTCCTGCCCAGGCCAATTTTCAGCTTTAAGCGCTCTCGCACTTTTTGAATGACAATTGTCATGTAACACAGTACCCAAACTAAATTATCATTTTGTTAACACAACTAGAGTTTTGTTTTTTTTGGTGGTATTTATTCACTGCTGAGTTTTTAACTTTTTGCTAAATAAGCAAAAAAAAAAAAAAAAAAAAAAAGACTGAAAATAGCAAAAAAAGAAAAAAAGACTGAAAATTTTGAAGAAAAAAACAAAACATGTTTTTCTTTGTTTCTATTAAAACATTTTGCAAATAATTAATTGATCTTCATAAATTTAGGTCAAAGTGTATTCTGCTACATTTCTCTGGTGAAAATAACCCAAATCAGTGTATATTATTAAGTTTGTGTGAACAGTATAGAGTCCACAAACTATGGAATATATCTGAAAATTATAGTCCAAGGTATTCAGTAAGAGGCATGGTGAGTTTTTTAAGTTGTAATTTTTGGTTATACTTTTTGGAAAATTAAGAAATTAAAAAAAAAAAAAAAAAAAAATTTAAACTGATTCAGTTTTTGTTTTGATTAGCCATTATTGGCTAATCACATGGTACAGGTGGGCTGTGATTTGGCTCTGCCTGTACCATGTGAGCACACTGACCAATAACAGCTAGTAACACAATTGTACACAATAGAGGTCATGAAAGGAAGCTATCCATTTTTACAACTGTCATGTGACCTGTTGTGATTGGTCATAGCAGTCACCAGGTACCAGCAGCGAGCCGCTACACTGATCCGTCATTTGCTGTGTCCGGTGTATGCAGCCATGACAGATCGCGCCGCGGGAAGTGGTTAAAACAATATAGTGAACTGTTCTAGGTCTCCAATCCCAGTACCTATACTTTTGTCAACCTTTTACTTGACAATATACATTTTCATCATCTTTCACAGAACGAAGTGAGAGGGTCTGATTTCTATGATCACAAGATAAAACCACTGGGAAACAAAGATTGGTTAAAGTGTCATTAAACCCACATCATAAAAATGAACAATACATGCTGTATAAACTCAGTCACTATGGGATTCATTTTCTGTATTTTGAAAAACACCTGGCTGATCCCCTGCTGTTCTCTATTTCCCCTCCTGTCCATGTCCCCACTGCAGTTGGGGATTGTTTAAAGCAGTGTTGGCAACTAGTGCACATGTGACTACAGAGTCACCCACGTGGGCATATTTAGTCACCCACAGCTGTAAATGACAGCCCACTCCCTCCCACCTCCTCCATGTCCACTAACTAGCTACACACAATGTTGGTGAGATATTACATGTAGAATAATGGCGGAATCACCTCCCACTTATTCTAAGACACAGGCTGGAGGGGCGTGACACAGCCTGTGACTTGCAGAAATCCTCCCACACCATGTTATTGCCAAAATTAATAGATTTGATTTCAAATATATATTTGTATGTCAATTTGAACCCATTTATTGTTATTATTTTTTTTACTCTGTATCCCAAGGGCTGCTTTTTTCAATTTTTAACAGGTGACCAGCAGCAGAGGACTGGAAGCTCCCCCTGCCACTGTTTCCTTACAAACCGGCTGAAAAAGAGCTGAGTCATGTGGCCGCTGTATATCGATTAGGAAAGAAGGTACTTAGATTTTTTTTTTTTTTTAATTAAAATAATTATCATCCACATACAGAAAGAGAAGGGGTAGTGTAAATTAAACAGCATGTGTCACTTGAATTATTCTAGGGTGCTCTGTATAGCACTATGAGAATGCAGCATTTGCACACGGCAAACTAAAAGAAGAAGGTACTTTTTTTTTTTTTTCCAACAGCAATAAATTAAAAAATGGCTTGTGTAGCAATTTTATATATTATTAGAAATGAAAGTGTTTTCCTTTAAAAGGGTCAGATCACCCACCCAGATATTTGTGGCAGATCACCGAAAGATCTCTATCTTCTCACACACAGGTTCTAAGCTAACAGTACACATAGCCCAGAGGTTCTTTGAATAACTCCACAGGGTGCTTCAGTTTGTTAAAAAAAAGTAAATATATGCTAATTAAAAATTGAACAGATGTAAGCATTTTTAGTACTAAAAAAATGTAAAAAACATAACTGTTGGTTTGCATGCGAACATTTAAAATGAAAGGATACTAGTATCAAAATTACCATTTATTTTCCCATAAAATATTGTCTTCACTTTTTTTTATCCATTTCTGCATCTGAATATCCTTCGGCTTCTTTTTGCCACTTCCTGTCTACATGCACTTTCTTTGGCATCAGCTGCATGGTTTCCATCAGGGATGCATTTGAAAGGGTGACAATGCAGCAAAGCAATTTAGAGACAGTTGTCACCCCCATAACAGGATGTGCCTAAACGTAAACAAAAATACTGACCTAAATCAGTGAGTCAGCGCTTACTGTACCACAATGAAAGGAACCACATGACCGGTGGTACCACAATGTAAATCACAAGATGTAAATTCAAATAAGAATGAAAATAAATGAAAATAATGTAGGACAATAGAAGTAAATACAGGGCAGTCATAAAAGCATGAACCTCAAATGTGAAGAAGTCCTTTTCAATCGTGTGATGATCACGAGGGTGACAAGTCCTTCTGATGGAAGAATCATGGAGTCCAAATCGGGGTGCTGGGGTAAGAATTAGACAGGCAGCTCCTCAAGAGGTAGGGAATCCCTCCAAATGTACAGCAAAGAAAGAAAAAGAGGCTGCCCATCCAGTGAGCCTACGCTATCTGCAGCACCGCCCAGCACCGCCCCCGGCACTTCCGGGACCTGGAACTGTTCCCCACATTCAGCACAGGACCGCCACTCAGGATTCTGATGTGACCATCCCCCATTGGACTCACTGTGGGGACTGCTCATCCACACCACATAGGCTGTCCTTTGGAATGTCTGTTTTTACATGTAAGTTGCTACATTAAAATTTTCATCTGTTCATTCATCTTTGTGACTTGGCGCACTTGTTCTTTTTCTTTCTAGGATGTGCCTAAACAATGACCTTCATTGTAGGATCACCAGGTATTATTTTAGTAAAGGCTCCAGATTTTAAAGGGCTCATGGACATGGATGTAATTACTCATAAACGCTAGGTCTTCTTGCCAGAAGCTGCCAGCCCGATCCAGCTAAAAAAAAACATGAGTAATGGCACGTTAAAGTTGTTCTAAAATCTAGACATTTTTTACCTTAATGCATTCCCTGCATTAGGGTTAAAAATAATCCAGTAGCAGTATCACCCCCTCATGTACCTAAATACGCGTTCCTCACTCGATCCAACGCTATGCCCAACTGTAGCCTTTGGCTCCTGCTGTCAATCAAATCTTGTGAGCAGATAGCGAGGGGCGGGGCTGAGCTGTTTGTGTCTATGGAAGCATGACTTTAAGCCTGACTTAGACATGCACCCATATGTCTGCATGTGGCTTGCTATGATGGCAGGCACCCGAGAGAGCCGGCGGGGGACAACAGAAGAGGAGATTCAGGGCTGCTCTGTGCAATGCCATTGCACAAAGCTGGTAATTAGAACGCGTTTTTTATATTTTAGAAAAAAAAAAAACGTAACCTTTTCAATCACTTTAGGTACATGTGTTTATGTGCATACAGCGGTTGGAAAAACACTTGCATACATTTATCCTAGTGGGTAAATATTCATTTATTCTAGTCAAAAGAATGCATTTACTCACAAACACATGTATGCTGAAACACATTTTGGGCTCATTTACACTTGCTGTTTGAAGAGCAATCAGTCCTATAGCTATAGATGACAAGGTGCTCCCCTGCTCCTTCCTTCTGTTTTGCCAATAATTTAGATTTTAAACTAAATGGGCTGTTTCACAAGGATGGGTTCACATATACTCTCTAAGGCCAAGTTAACACACATAACAGTACCCCCTCTCCCTGCACCAGCTGTCACAATCTTGCTATGTGGACAGTTTCCTGTCAATGAATATACTACAAGTACCATTTCCATTGCAGCTGATAGCTTGTAGTTCTAAATGAACTGTGAGGGCGCTAGCGAGCTCTCTCGTAGTTCATTACTGATCTTAAGTTACCTCCTGCCCATAATAGGAGGTAGGGGCAGACTGCTATCCCGAGAGTCTGTAGGAGCCTGGCATTGCACCTGCATAATGCTGATTGAGGGTGCAATGCTCTGCAGGCTCCTTAGAAAAAATAAATAAATGCATATTTTTTACCTGGAAAAGGTGAACTTATTTGTTTAAATAACGACTTTTATAAAGGGGTGTTTGTCCTAAAACCTTTTTAAATTGAAAAATACTTACCTATCATTCCTTTTTATATTTTGGAGGCTCCCTATAGTTTGTACCCCTGCCAATAATACTGTAAATTGTAAAAAAAATTCAACAGAAAATGTGAGACCAACTAAAATCACTTAACCCAGAAGACTCCAGCTAAAACTGTAATAATACTTCAGATGGACTGACCCCGAAATCTGTATATTATGTCTTGAAATACTGGGAATGCATGCAGTTAGTAAACAATGGCTTAGTGTATATCAGGCCTAAGCCGTAGAGGAGTGTTGCTCTGGCTGGTGAAATGTGCATTGTGGGTAATGACATGCAGAGGAACCTGTCTCTTGTAGTTGAATAGCTGCACATGACACAGGCAACAGAGGCAAGTGGTTGCGAGTGGAAGGCAGGAATGAGAGATTCTGAGCCAAGCAATGGATGAATTGGATCTGTCACATATAATAGGGTGTCGGATGCTGGGCGAGTGAGCCGAGAATGTTTATTTAACCACTGGATGTGAAGCCGTGTCCTCAATCCTGGACGTGTGCCTTGTTTATTTCTTCCAGCTAAAGAGCGCTGCTCAAATAAATAGCCAGGTATCTGGCCCAGTATTTAACCTCGTCTATGACGGGAGGCTTGTTCAGCTTGGATAGCAGAGTTGCTGCGTAACATGCAGTATGCATCCCAATAGCCTAATACATACGGCTTATGTCCTGACTTAAGCCCTGCTATTTAGAATATAATTCTCTTCCAGGAAAAAAAGAAAAAGGAAATAAAAAACAGAATGGAAATGCATTCTTTTCCGAATGCTGAGATCTGTCTGTACCAGTGGTGGCCTGTCCATTAAGGGCACACGGGCGCAGTCCCCCCCTATCCATGCAACTGGCCCCCTAATCTATATGCAGGATGCCAGATGCATGAATTCCAATGAGGGTTTTGTTTTTTTTTTTAAAGCACGTAATTAGAGCCAGAGTTTTTAATTGGCTTTTAAAAAGGGTGGGCTCGGGGCGCAGAGCAGTGCGCCCTGAGCCCACCCAGTTGTGTGACAATAGCGAATAAATATTCACTATTGTCATATCGATTCTCCTCCCGGCCAATCAGAAAGTGGGTCCTGAGACCTGTTTCCCAATTGGCCAAAAAGAAAAGCCATCCTATTGGCAAAGGAAGAGGAGGAGGGGGGAGACAGGAGCCATGATGCCAAGGAAATGCAGGGAAAGTCCGACAGATGGAGGGAGGTCTTCGAGGAGACTGAGGGGGAAAGCCAACGCTGCCTCCACATGTCAGTCCGTGGGCAGCACAGGGTGAGTGAGCCAGCAACTGGGGATGGGTGTGTGGGTGTAGTGTGCGGTGCAGGCTGGAGTGTTGGGGGGGGAGTCCATGGTTAGGTCCATTGTCAGTTCCATTTGACACCGCCCCCCCAACGATGTAGCACCAGCCTCCACTGGTCTGTACTATTAAAGCTGAACTCCAAAATCACATATATATATAAAAAAAAAAAAACACCAATAAATGCAGTTAAGCATTGGTTAAAAAAAAAAAAAAAAACACACACACACACACACACACACACAACTACAACATAATGTATTTTTAATGTAACTAAGGGCAATCTTTTTGTATGCTACCCAACAAAGCACAAATTTACACAGCAAGAGGCAGCGGCGTGTATGGGCCCCTAGACTTAAAGTGATATTCAAAAAACAAACAAACATGTTTATGCAGTGGTTTTGTACAGAGCAGCCCTGATCCTCCTCTTCTTGGGTCCCTCACTGGCACTCCTAGCCCCTCCCTCCTGCGGAGTGTCCCCACAGCAAACAGCTTGCTATGGGGGCACTCGAGCAGAGCCGCTGCTTTGTGTGTCCATTCAGACATGGAGCTGTGACTCAGCCCTGCTTCCTCTCTCTTCTCATTGGCTCACTGACTTTGAGCCAATGACGTCTGCTGCTGTGCCTTAGCCAATGAGGATGGAGAGTCCCGGATGACTGAGGCTCTCCTGCAACATCGCTGGATCAAGATGGGGTTCAGGCCGGTATTCGGCTCCGTTCATACCTGGGCAATTTGAATGGCGAGCAGAATCTCGGCTATTCTGCCCACGATTCCAAATCGCAGGACGCTTGTGCGATGCCATTACTTCTTAATGGCACCCCAACTGGCCCAGATTTTTCTGTGATTGTTGCGCGATAAATTGTGCTGCTGCGTCGTGGTAAATCGCAACGCATGATGCTGTGGCTCAAAAGAAGCTACTGCTCTTCTTTGAGTGACAAGCATCAAGCGTTGCAAATTGCAGCAATCGCAGCACAATTTATCGTGCGGCAGAATCACGGTGCAATTGGGGTGCCACAAGCGTCCCACGATTTGGAATAATGCTGCATTTAGGTGTATAGAAAACTATATGCTGTACACATCCGAACTCATTTTCTACATTTGTGTGAATGAGCCCTTATGCTGTCCTTATGCTGCCTCAAAGGCTCCTATATTCATCTGCACAGGAGGACATTAACTTGGAAAGGTGGGGTCAGCATTATAAGCCTTTCCATTCTCTTAGTATACTAGGATAGTTGTATTCCGCTACTAAAGTACTTCCCCCTTTCTTAAGTCCTCCAGCACAGACTGCGGTCTGCCAACAGTGGTGGACAATCCAGTCTTCAAAAAGGGGGGAATAAGCCACACAGTTTAAAAGCCAATATTCAGGTTTACTGAAGAAACAGTTGCATAGACTCATCTATTTGGTGGTACCAACCTTAATGAGTTTCACTCTTACAAGGAGCTTATTTGTTATATCTATTAAGCCAATTACTGTAATCTAAATTCCTGGGACTCTGTGTAAAATCAACATAAAAACAGAATGCAATGATTTAAAAATCTCATATACTCATGTTTTATTTACAATAGAAAATAGTATCATTTTAAGAGCAAAAAAAAAGGTAATTTTGAAATTGATGGCAGCAACATGTCCAAAAAAATTTGGAATAGTGCAAAAAAAAAAAAAAAAAGCTGGCAAAGTAAGTGCTTTTAACAAAGAAGATCTGGAATATTTTGCAACTTATTAGGTTAACTGGCAAAAGGCCAGTACACATGATTGGTTATAAAAAAAGCATCTTAGATAGAGAGTCAGTGTCTCAGAAGTAAAAATAAGGAGAGGTTAACCAACCTGTGAAAAGCTGTGTCTACCAAATTGTCAAATTATTTCAGAATAATGATCCTTTGAAGAAGTCGAGTAATGAAATGCGTAGTGACGTCAGATGCTCATCCGGAACTGGAAATACTTTAGCTTGTTGATACATGTGAGCTCCTTTTGCATTTGATAGAGGCTTTATAAATCTGCTGCATTATGGTCTTTGCCTTTTTATATTTTACATATTGGGATATTGCAAGCCATTTTCTGCAGATGGCCCAATTCCAAAGAAAGGTGTGGACTGTGGAGGAGTATTCTAAAGCGTGTAATATCTGGCACTGGAAGGGCAGTACGTCTTGGTAAGAGTATATCTGCATGTAGTATATGACACATGGGGGAGACTTTACACGGTGAAGAATGCAATCTTCTACTTATGGTCACAGTTATATGTGATGACAATTATATATATATTTTGATATATAAAGTTTGATTTGTGGCATACTACATGATATCTGTTTTCTTTATTTGTGTGTTTTTACACCTTTTTAGGAACTGAAGGTGTGAAAAGTTGAGAAGCACGGATTGGGAAGAAGAATCAAAGACACTTGGGGGATAATTTACTAAAACTCGAGAGTGCAAAATCTGGTGCAGCTGTGCATGGTAGCCTTCTAACTTCAGCTTGTTCAATTAAGCTTTAAAAATAAAAAAATATGGAATCTGATTGCTTTCTTTGCAGAGCTGCATCAGATATTGCACTCTCCAGTTTTAGTAAATCAACGCCTTGGAGGTTTTCCCATCAAGCTTTAAATGACCCACTAATTTATTACATGTCGAAAGATCCAATGAAAGTTTATCATTGTCCACAAGAGAGAAGAAAGGTATTATTGCATAACAGTATTTTGTGTTTTATATTGTGGGACTATTGGATGGCTATATATATAAGTGCTGGTGTAAATATACTAATTTTCATTTGCTAAAGCCGTCATGTCAAATTTGCGTAAGCTGGGTCACATGCAGCCCACCCAATGTTTTAAATTGAATGAAACCCTGATCAGTCTAATGCCTCGTACACACGTACCGATCGTCGGCCGTAAATATTCGGCCGACGACCGATCGGCCGATTGTAGGCTTGTTAGTATGATGCTTCCGACAGCCGACAGCACATTTTCGGCCGAACAGAATCTGTCGTGCAGGCATTAAAAGTTTTGTTGGCCAACACCAGAACGGCCGATTGTTCGCCAGTCAGTACAGATTTCGGCCGACAGACAGCAGATTAGCAAGACTGGGCATGCTCAGAAAAGAAAAAAGACAAGGAAAGTTAACCATCACATGACATCACTTCTGCAGTTGGCTGTTGTTGGCCGACAAAATTTGTGTGCAGTCTTTTGCAGTTTTCAACAGACACGACAGCCCTGGACAAAAGACGGCCGATCGTTCGGCCGACGATCAGTACGTGTGTACAGGGCTTTACAGTTTAGGTCATCAAACCTGTGCTTTCACAGCAGATAAAAAAAAAAAAAAATCCAATGCAACCATGAGCTTAGCAGGAAAAAAAGATGCAACGTTTACTCAATAAAAAAAGAAAGAAAAAGTTGTTTTGCTTCTTTACCAAAAATATACCACAGTAATTTGCTACAGAAAATCAATGTCTGACAGTTCGCCTTAAATAATTTCATGATTGGTAAATTAATCCAGAAAGGCAATAGCATCATTTAGCATTGTTAGCAGTTAGATATGTGTGGCTATCCAAATAACAAATGTAGCTGTGTACAGAGTTCACCTACACGTTTCTGCAATCTATCCCATTTGATTTCCTCATGCCGGCTCTGTAACCCTGGTCACTTACAGTAATTACTTTAGTTGACTATTGCAGAGGTTAAGGAACAGGGGAAAAAAAACCAGCAGAGCCAGCCATAAAAATACAGCCAACCATCTGTTCAGAAAAACGACTCTAGCACTGGATGAACTTTAAAAAATTCAGTTTGGATAATATAATGTCATGGGATAAAACACAAACAAAAGTGACATTGCTTGCATAGTAATAGCTGTAACGTTATATAAGAAAATAAAAAACAAAACTTAAAATAGGTCATGTATCATACAAACTATCATTTCAGATAAAAATAATAAATATTGTAATGATTTGGAGCTTAACCTTTGCTAGAAATGCAGCCACTGACACTAATCAAATCAGAATTAGGCTTTGCAGCCTGAGGTCTGTGCCAAATTTGCACCTCAGTAAGCTTTAGCATTTTTAGCTGTGTCAGTTGCTACCCAAAACATTTTTCATCCCTCAAGACAGGTACAGATGCTTTCTTTTGGCACCATTAACATGCTTATTTAATTTATTGGCATAGTACAAGTAAAAACTTGAAAAAAGAATACATTTCTCAAGGGTTTTGCCTCAGCTACTTTCACAAAATGAACTATGCCTAGTCTAAGTTTATCCTGCAGATTCTGCTACTCAGAGGTACAAAGGTAAGTAGTAGTACAAAAATAGTATTTATTAACAGCAAAATTTCAAACGCTAAAAATGAAATCCAAAAAAAAAAAAATAAAAAATAAAATTATTTTCTGGTTTTCTATACAGTAGTAAAAGGGCTGGAGTTTTATTCAGTGTAATCCTGCAGTAAATGACTCTGGTTAGTCAGGTCTTATACACATGTGCTGCATGAAATAAAATAATTTTAGTACTTTAACATTTTTTTTTCTGAGTTCATTGAGGGACATGTTATTTTCAATCAAACAGGACACATGATTGATAAATATTCTATGAGAAATGGGTTATGCTGCTGCCTTCCAGAGGTTTGACAAGACACAGAAAGGTTAAGCCGATGCATAGCCCCACCAATAATGGTCATTCCTCAGTTTTGGGAGCATGCAGTATTTAAAGGTCCAATAACAGAGGAATGTAACATGTGTCACTCGATGGTAAGTATAAAAATCATATTTTCTTTTATCATCTTTTGAGGAATACAAGATTGTAAAATATTCTTTGACAAGTTAAATTTTAAAAGTAGTCCAACTGAGGGGTGGGCAAGACCCCTAAGGAAATCAACTAGCATGAACGTAAGAATTGAGGATTGATGAAAAATAATTACTAGTAGGGAGAAGCACAAGACATTTTCGAACAACCTGGTGTTTCCGATCAGAACTGAGAATTTCCGACAAGGAATCGGTACCATTGGAAGCGACAGTCCTCTAGCAACAAGGTGGTCAACATTCACTGCGAGGGAAATACATGTGGCATTATGGAAAGCAAACAGGAAAGTAAGTTAGACCAGCAGTTAAGTTGGTCAGTCAAAATATAGGCATTAAAGTCTCGTACAGAAAACCTCTTACTTCAACAGAACGGACAAAATATGGCCATGAAGATAGAAACCAATTTAAAAACAAGTCTAAAATTTAGAAAATGTATCTTTAAGCCATGTTATTAGGACAACGGATATCCATAATAGGAGCAATGTTCCCAGATAGGAAGTAATCTCTAAAGTAGGGTTGCACTGATACCGTTTTTTTTCTATTGGAGAGTATGAGTACCAATATTTGTGCTCAAGTACTTGCTGATAACGAATTAATGAATACAAAATGAATGGGCTCAAAACACACTACAAAGGATCGCATGCAATTTGAACAGGAATGTGGTGTGATTCCTGTTTGATTCACATGTGGTTTCCCCCACTGCTTCTGTGTGAACTCAGGTTGGTCAGTGACTTCAGCCTGGATTCACACAGGAGCGGTGCGTGAAACCTCTTGCGAATCGGGCAGAAATTGCACCACATTCTTGTTCTAATCCCATACAAATATTTGCAATACAATTTGAGCCCATTCATATTGTATGGGCACAAATTGCACCGCAAAAGTATTGGTTTCAGGTATTGGAGCAATAATACTCGAGCAAATGTTAAGTATTGGCACCGATACTGGTATCAGTATTAGTGTAACCTTACTCTAAAAAGATCTGTATTGAAATTAGAGCTCTCCAAATAGACAATCACCATCAAGATAGTTTACAAATAGAAGAGTATAACAACCCACAGTCTTTAAAAAGGAAAGAGTGAAGGTGAAAGGCAACACCTGTAGTAGGCAGTAGTGAAGATGTATTATCACTCCAAAAGAGGAACAAGTATCCAAAGGATTACCAGACCAAGGAAAAAAATATACATACAATTCTAGGAATCAATATTTATATATATATCTGACCAAACATGAGAAGAATTCACCTTGGTTGAATCAGGGAAAGGAATCTGTTAAAGAAAGACCAGTAATCAGGGGTCTGAAAGCTAATAGGTACAGAGAGGTATAGAGCATGGACAGAACCAAGAATCACAAGTGAATAGAATCCCAATAATTGATCAGCCACTGGAATGAGAAAAAGACTATTCAGTATACCTGCAAGGAGAACAAACGAAGAATGCGGTCGATCCACCTCATCAACAGATCCCCTGGTGTTGAGGGTGTACACGTCAAGCACCAGAGAAATCAGGAATAACATGGTCAATGGCAGTACCAAAGAGCCCTCTACCTTTGACGAAAATTGCAAGAGGCAAACTTAGTATCTTGCAGGAGCTCATCACAACAAGTGCAAGGTTTTAGACTTTTTCCTCCCCCAAGGTTCCAAGGAACGCAGGGTCTGTCCTGTAGATGGAACGTCCTCTTTTATAAAATTAATCCGCTCAGACATAGATGCACAAATTAAAGAAATTACCAAAATGAGATGAACAATTGTACCAGACAGCTCAAACCGATATCTTAGAGCAGAACCTAAGTGGAAATCAGTGAAATATGTGAGAACATCATCAACCTTTTTGGGTAGAGACCACTTGTCAAATTATTTTGGATGGTGAAAACACTCCAAGTATAGAGCGACCTCTAAGGACTCCCCTAGATGGTTCCAGTACAGAAGGGATGGTTTTACAAACAGAATGTAATGGAAAGGTTTTTGCAGCTACAGCTATATAAGATCCAATGCCTGGAAAAGCAGGCTGATCGCCTAATTGAGGAGTAAACTGTGCTGCATCAATCATAGAATCAATAACTTCTTGTAAACGTAGTCATATGGGACTTGCTGAAAAACCGTAGACTGTAGAGGCTCTGATTATGAATGAGAAATAGTAATAGGAGCCTCTGGCACACTAAGGGGCAGAGGTACATTAGCGGGTTTGGTGGTAGTATGCTTAGATCCCTTATGGGCAGATTTTTGCATTAACTGTGCACAGATCGACAAAAAAAACTGAACTGGATATCAAGGGCCTTGTGGCTATATGAGATGGTTGAGACTCACTTTGTGGAGCTGTATAAGACTCAAGAGAGGATGACCGCATGATAACTGAGGTCCCAGGATCTTTGCTGCAGGTGTTTTTTGTTTTTTTTTTTTGGATAACCAGAAAATTAAGGCTATCTGTAATAGGGAAGATAGGGGCTGAGGTCAGTTTATAATTGAACTGTTCTCTTTGGTTCTATGGAAAAAATGTTGCACCGCAATTCAGAGAGCAACTGGACCGAAAGATAGGCATTACCTGGTGTACTCACAAAGGTAACAGATGTTGTTGAGAATAGCAGGCAGCCAAAGGTGATTCAGTCACTGTAGGCAGGCAGTGGAATCAGGCTGGGAAGAACAATCCAAAGTACAACTGCAGAGGGAGTCCTAACAAGACCGTGCTTCTTTCAGGCTGAAATTGTGAAATAATGCAGATTACTTGTGGGCCTCATTCTATCTAGTGGATTCTATCAGTGCACAGTTGCCTATACTTTATTACCACATCAAAGAGAATGGGAGGAAAAATTTAAATTGTGCAACTGATGAAATTGTGAAGTAGTTTGCAGTACTGTATATCAGTCTTCCCAGGTTCACTTACAAAATGAAGTGTAATGCCCCATACACACCTGCAGATTATCTGAAGACTTTTGTCTGCAGACTTACCAAAACCATATAATATGAGGTCAAACCTAAACACTTTAAATTTGTATGCAATCCGGCAGGCCCTTGCACTACATAGAAAAGGTAAGTCTGCAGACAAAAGTCTGCAGATAATCTGCACGTGTGTATGGGGCATTAGACTAGGCATGATAAATCTGTGCCCCTCTCTATCTAGAAGAAATTTTTGAAAAACTCATGTAAACCTGGCAGGTGCCCAAAGACACATTCCAGACACAAAAAAAACCTCATACGAGAAACAAAAAGAACGGATATTGTTTAGGCCAGATGGTTCACGTTTACTGGACGTGTATAAAGAGACCAATTGACACAGTACACAGTGCAGATAGCGCTATAATACAGAGCTAAATGAGGGGAACCATAACAACTCTCAAAATCCCAGTTCAGTGGCATGTGGGAAGGGGTTCCATGTTGCACATAAGACCAGCCCAAATATGGCAGCCTGTAGGCTAACTCACACTGAACCAAAGGTCTGGAAATTGCCACAATGCAAAGCTCGGTTCTCGAAGAGGATTTACTAGGTACATCTTCATTACAGCCATATAGTATGACTGACAACCTCCTAGGACTGTGGAATGACATTTGGAGGTGGGGCTGTGTGGGCTAATTTTTTTTTTTTGTTTTGCTAGTGTCCAAACTAGGCAGTAGCATAACCAACATGTCAGACTATTTTACAATCCTGTAAAGCCAGGGGCCTGAAGGCTGCATTGAACCTTGAGGTAGCAAGCCCTACGGAACCCCTTCCCCCAAACCGCTCCCACTTGGACACCCAGCCATTGCTGTGACATTTCCTAGTAAACCTATTTCTGTCTGTATCCCCACTGGGGAGATATGCGGCTTGCCCAGGTGATCATTGTCTCCAGGACATAAAATGAGAGGAAATCCAAAATAAAACCAGATCAGGAAAAAAAAAAAGGGGACTATTCCAATGGGGGCACCTCTTCCAGTAAAAACTGTCAAAGTTGGGATTTCCCTTACTTTGGGAAGATGTCCACTTACCTCCTGTTTTGTCTCTTGGGCAGTAAAGGGAAATCTCCCGAGTGAGGACACAGACAACAAAAATCTAAACCCAGAGGAAAGACATCACTCCAACAATGTTCATTTACTGAATTCCCATATCAGCAAAAGAGCATCAATTAAAGAGTATGTAGACCTCAAGATGACAGAGATGAATGCCTATAGTTAAAGGTCTGTGAAATGTAGTTTGATGTATTACAAGCAACAAAAACTTGACAGAGGTTTATTCCATTATTCCAAAATTTGGCTGGACCTTATGGTTTAAGTTTGTGCCATTAAAGCCCACAAGCAATCAACACCAGGACTTCCATTCGGCTCGGTTTGAAATGCTTTGGGGACTCAAGACTGAAAAACTTACTATTACTCCCGTATTGAACAATTTTGTTCTGTAATGCAAAACCCACGTTTTACCAGTAGGAATAATAACAGAAAGACACAGAACAGGCAGTAAAAAAAAAAACATTCAGAGATTAATTGGACTTGGGCTCTTCAAGGGGGTTCTAGTTTGGGTGTCGGTAGATTTTCTTCAAAATTATGTCAAAGTAAATCGGTTTTGTATGATAGGCATACTTGGGCATGAACTCCCAATAGTCAGAAGAGCTACTGCGGACAACAGTAGAAAATTTTACCAAGATGCATATCCAAGTCGAACCTAATTTGCAGTCATTGCTCAGTTATCTGACACTAAACAACTATAACTCAGCATTTCCTTCCTTGTTTTCTCTTTTTACCAATGAATAAGTCTTTTTTTCAGTGCAGAATAGTACATTTTTTCCATTTTTTTTTGTCATATATTGGATATGATTTGTTGTTTATGTATTCAGTACTTGCTGTATATTGCAAAAAAATAAAAAATAAAACTTACAGAAAAAAACAAAAAACACATTCAGAAAGCAATTCCAAGCACAAAGTAAAATCAGTGAAGTTCTAATGTTAGCCCACTAATTTCACCATAATCTGATTTTTCTACAATTCCCTGTAGCCATATTTTACAGCTCCCCACACATGTGACAAGTTTATTTTAAACATGGACCTATGCCTAGATCAAGCACACTAAAGTGAAAGCACTTTAAAACAAACACTTCGCCGAATTTCGATCCATCTATGGTCACCTTTAGTTCTAGAGTAGGTGGAGGTTAGATCCAAGTTAAGGCCCAATACATATTTAAAGTTCAGGATTCAGGAACACTTAAAGTCCTCGTTCACAGAGGCTCTGAAGTCCTTATACAATAAAAAGCAAGAGTATTTCATCTGCGCTCCAGAAAAATAGGTGTTATATAATCATCGATAGGCTGTGGCTGTATGCTGGCAACTGCACATCCAAGCATTTACATGTGTACAGGATGGATGAATGATCCTCGATGCAAACTGTCTGCATCCAGGGGGATTAATCTGTCCCTGTATGCAAGTAAACACTCAGAGATGCAGATACTAGCATACAGCCGCAGCCTGTCATTGGTTTGTTCAGGTAGCTGTATGCTAAGTCTTTGACTCCTGGGCATAAAAGCACACTTATTTTATTTACAGTGTGTGGACCTCAGCTCCCATGTGAATAAATATTGAAAACAAAATAAGTAGCTCAAGTCCACACACCAAAATATATGCACCACTATTGGTGCTAAACACAAAATAAATATTAGGACCAATACTATAAAAAAACTAAGTGGTCTCACCTAGTTACCCCTCTAGAATGCATATCAAAAAGTGCTATCTTACAAAAAGTGCAAAAAAGTGCAAATGCAAAAAAAGTGTAAACAATGAATAATGTGTAAACATCAGCAAATGAAAGTGCTCTATTAAAGTGCTCGAATGCTTTTAACAGTGATAACGTGTGTGTTTCAATATTAGTCCAAATAAGTAAAAAGTCCCAAAAGATTTTGTTCTTGAAACGCCAAACAAATTATCTTCCCAGTGCCAAATCCAGCCAGGTGTAACGCAGAAGTAAGAAGTGAGTCCTTCACCACTCACACTAGAAAGCACTCTGGAATCTTTTTTGAAAAAAAAAAAAATCTTTGGCATGTATGCTGGTTTATATTCTGACTGGCCTATCGATCTGGTGAGTCCTTCACTACTCTCGCTAGATCAAACTCACTAGATCGATAGGCCAGTCAGAATATAGACCAGCATACATGCCAAAGATTTTTTTTTTTCAAAAAGATACTCAAAAAAGATTCCAGAGTGCTTTCTAGTGTGAGTGGTGAAGGACTCACTTCTTCGGTGTTACACCTGGCTGGATTTGGCAATGTGAAGATAATTTGTTTGGAGTTTTAAGAATAAAATCTTTTGGTTTTACTTATATGGACTATTATTGAAACACACACATGTTATCACTGATAAAAGCATTCAAGCACTTTAATAGAGCACTTTGCTGAGGTTTGCACATTATTTATTGTTTGCACTTTTTTTGCATTTGCACTTTTTGTACGATAGGACTTTTTAATACACATTCTAGAGGGGAAAGATGGTGAGACCACTTAGTATTTTATAGTATTGGTCATTATATTTGTGTTTAGCACCAATAGTGATGCACATTTTTAGAAGTGTGGACTTGTGCTACTTATTTTATTTTCAATATCTGTTTTTATTGACTTTTTATCAATAATTAGTGACAGTGGCAGTCCAATAGAATATATAAAGTACACCCGTCTTTTGTACACCTGTCTTTGGCGCTGTAAAGGAAGAAAGATTTTCTATTGACTTTTTCCTTCAGATTTACCTTTTCTATGTAGTGCAAGGACCTGCCAGATTGCATACAAATTGAAAGTGTTTAGGTTTGATCTCATATTATCTGGTTTTGGTAAATCTAAAGGAAAAAGTCTTCAGAAAATCTTATAGTATGTATGGCCTATTACCTTGATTTATTGCCCCATGTGAATAAGCCTCAAAATGTTACTAGTAAAATTCCAGGTAAATATACAGAAAAAAGTCCTGAAAAGTTAAAACTAATGCAGCTACCATATCCAAGAGCTGGTAAGGTTCAATATAATAAATTCCAAAAAGCTAGGTTCTGAAATTTGAAAGTAATAATAAAAAAAAAAAAAGGGGGGATATCTATCCCTGAAAATATATAATGAAAATTCCGCAGAGGGACAAGGGGGATTTGGGACTATGCGATACCAAATAAAAAAATATAATAGCGAGCAGAAATGTAAATATTGGAAATTAATATTCTAAAAAATATTTTTCATTGATACAAAACGCAGTAAAATGCATCAATGAAAGATCATTGTTGGGTAAGATAAAAAAAAAAACATGAAAGCATACAAGAGGATATTAATGTATATATACAGGAAGGCCCCTGATAAAAATACAAATACAGATGTCGAAAGTAGTGGACACAGAAGCCTTTCAGTGATGTATTTTACTGCGCTTTGTATCAATAAAAAATATTTTTTAGAATATTAATTTCCAATATTTACATTTCTACTCCCTATTACATTTTTCTTTATTTGGTATTGCGTAGTCCCAATTACCCCTTGTCCCTCTGTGGACTTTTCACTGCAATATAATAAATGTATTTGTTTTTGAGTTTTGATACGCTTGCACACTTGTCTGCATTTTGACACAAATCATTAGTCTAATCACCTTTGAATACCTGACAGGTTCACTTTAAGCCTTATTAGTCCTTGATAAAATCATGTAAGATAAAAGTAAGCCATCTGCTCCTGATATTTCTTTTAGGAGAAACAGCTGCCTGACAGATAATTATATTCAGATGAAACAGCTTGTCCTACTGACCACCAATTTCCACACTTTGCATTAACAGATAGATTTGCACATAAAATAAAGTTAGCTTTAAAACATATTATTAAGCGTAATATCGTTTTGATTTTGCAAGCTTTCAAAAGGTTAATTAGATGCATCGTTCATTTGTCTCTTGTTTCAGTATAATAACACTAAAATAGGAAGAAAAACCATACACCAAAGTGGAACGTCTAATGAACCTATACTCATCTTTGCTTTTGCGGTGAATGACAGCATTGTGACATGATAGTAAAACAAAATCAAATAACCATTAAAAGATGCAGGTTTTAAAGCGGTTGTCAAACACACATCCTCAAGAGATTCCCAAGATTTCAATTGTATTTCCACTTCTGCAAATTTTAGAAAGACTAACTATATGTTTGTAACATTCATATTTACACAGCTTACGTAAAAAAAAAAAAAAAAAAATGTATTCTTAATTCTCATCTTTTAGAGGTTTTTTGGTGTCATGGCCGATTACAAATGTTTCTGAACAAGTCTGGCCTAAATCTTTTAAGGATAAACGCAACAAAAACTGACAGCACTCAGGAGCTGATAAAAGCTGGTATTGGAGAATGATTAAGCCCCTAGCATTTATGCAGGGCTCCATGGGACAGTACAAAGGGCTACTGTCCTTCCAGTTCTCTCCCCTCCCCTTCTTATAGGTTGCTCTGGGATATGACAATTGAGAGACTGTGTGGCAACAGTGGCTGATTGGTCAAATCGGGCAGGCTGGAGCTGCAGACAGGCTATAAAACCGGCAGTTTGCCCACCTTGCTGACCAACTGAGGAGACCCCTGCTGAGGAGGGTGTGCCGCGCTGCTGCAAGACCCGCTGTACCTGTGTCATGGAGGAACTTCTTCGCTGTCTGATACAGAAAGCCGAGGGCTGTGGAGGGACGGAGTGGCTCTGGTTGCCAGAAAGGCCCCTGGTTGAATCTTATGTTGCCACTTGCCACAAAGGCCCCAATATTCACAGAGAGCCCCTGCAAATACTTAGTCTACCTTTCGTAAGGGAGTATGCTTTGCATACAATAAAACTCCCAATGCAGGTTCAGGAATGAAATTTGAGGGAAGGGGGGGAACCGGGCACATGGCCCCCCTCACAGATGCAGTCTTCCCCAGCCGATAGCCCAGTGGCCTGCGGCGTACCCCCCTTGCCCCCCACCACCAATACAGCACCATACCCTGGCTCCAGACGCATCCCAAACCACCACGCTACCCCAGATGGGGTGGGGCGGTGGATGGGGGGCTAGATGACCCAAGGAGCACCAGAATACAGGGGGGTCTAATGGGAAGGAGGGCAATCCACGGGTCCGATCGTCCCAGGGAGGGCCCCCCATCCAGCCCAAAACCTTTCAGGGGGAGAGGGGGGGGAACAGCTATTCACCATACCAGGAACTAGGCGGGCACCGCTCCATACCAAACCTTCGCGCCATCGAAATAGGGGGGCTGTCGGCCAGGAGAAATGCTGTGACTTAGGCCGCGAGCCGGTCGTATGCGACCTCGAGAGGCGTTTAACTCTCAGGCCAGCCCCTGTCCAGTGGGGCTATGTCGAGCCGACCTAGCGTGGAGCTGTGGTCTGCATGCACTCACTAGCCAGACTGAGGTACCACTGGATCTAGATTATCCAGCCTGTCACCCAGTCTCGCAGTTGATTTAAGATCTTGCAGGAAAGTGTGAGAAACAAAATCAATTTTAAAAATGGAAAAAATTGCCAGGACCTGAGATCCTAGCAAGGAACTAGGTCCTTACTCCTAGTACATGGAATAAAAGAAAATACAAAGTGGCGCAAGCTAATAGCACTAAACTAAAAGGTAGTCCATGGGGTAGCCATATAGGCTATCATAAAAGTATTTTATAATGAGACAGGAAACAGTCCATGCGCTCAGGGCCAGCCTAATGGGGAGCGGAAGCAATCTCCAAACATGAAAAGAAACAAAGAGAGAAAACAGGCGCCTCGGAGTTAAGACTGTAGTATGTAATTGGCAAGATACATTAAAAACTTATATCAGGGTAAGTAAATGTAGGTAAGGTGGGTCCTTCCGGCATCCATTTACGGCATGGGGTCACCGCTGGACCCAATGGTATGGAGCATTGTCTGTCAATGAGCGAAAAAAGAAAATGTATTTGTATAATAGTTAGAAGGGAGGAGGCAGAAGAGTTCAATTGGTAAGTGGCTGTGTATCATTAAGCGGTTAATGATTACAGGGCAAAGTATAAAAAATAATCCTTTTTTTTTGTAGAAAAGCACCAAGCCAAAAGGAAAGGGTTAACATTTGCCAGCACATTTGTGGAAAGTAGAATGTTTGGAAGATTTTTCAAAGAGATGGAGAGTCACCGTTTCTATGGTCATGACCGGTGACAGTGACAAACGAGAAGTGTATAGCTATACACTACAGCCACTCAATTACTCAGACTAGTTATGTTCATTTCAACACATGTCCTTTGAGGAGCTCAAATTACATTTCACCTTACAAGAGGAACATAGAAACATCTCAGAGGCTGAGATTAGCAAGAGCATAGCACAGCACTCACAATCCTCTCAAGCTCCTCTCCATCCACAAGGAGCATCTGAATACTTGCAAAATTGACCAAGTCCCTGAAGGAAAAGCCAATTTATGAGCATAATGTAACAGATATCATTGAATAATAATGTTTCACATTACATCCAGTACATTAAACAACTCTAAGCTAAGATATAAAAACACCCATTCTGTATTCACATGGGCGACCAGGGAGCAGTCAAAGCAACCACCTACACAAGGACATGCAGCTGATCCGAGCTGTACGCATCCCGTGGCCACAATGATTTGCTGCATAACAAAAATGTAATTCTTTGTCGGGTTTGCTGGCAGAACAAGGTAATGGGGCCACGATGCAACCACATGCAGTGCTTCAGCCATTACAGATTGCTGTTAAGAGGAGCAACAAGGGATGAAGCATATTTAAATAAGCCCTTAAAAGACATTAATTTATTTTTAATTCAGCTAGGGTAATTTGATGAAATCTTGTCCATTAACTGCCCAATAGGCAGGCAAGGGGAGGAGAGGTGACTAAGGAAGCAGAATTAAAGTATTCAATTTTTCTATACTCACCCATCAGATGGAGGAGCACTAAAACCAAGGGCGTTGAACCTTGCATACAGTGGAAACATGCTTCTATATTACCCAAGCACATCATAAAATAGGGAAATGTTGGCCCTAACACCATGGCCAAGGTGTCACAAAAGTGAGATGCAGAACTGATCAGCTGCCAGCCAATCAATGCCTCCCTCAGTTCCGATCCATCAGCCATAGAAATTTTTGGAAATTACTGGCTGCAGGGGGGGATTTGCTCCAGGCAGGACCGCATTTTCATGGCTAAAATCTGTAGGCATACAAGCTTTGGTACGTAGATAACACACCCCTGCTAGGATCACCTTTTTCGCATAGAACATTTTTTGTTTTATTGGCCCAAACCTTGCTTAGAATGTTGAGAATTGTAAATAGACTTATACTGTATGACATGATTATTTCTACTGATAGGACAAAAACCTATAGTACCTATACATGGAAATGACACCTATTTGCTTTTTCTGTCTATAGTCACATACCTGCTGTGTCTCATGATAAATTGGATCCTGACTCAGAGTTAAATTTTAAGTCCACTATTATACCATAAAGTGTTAAGATTAAAATAAAAAAAAAAAACATTGCATTGCCTGTTTAAGCTATTTACATGTGATTTCTAGTGTCATTATTGTTTTTTTTTCTGGCTGCTGATGCTTTCATCTACAGTACCTGGTTGATCCTGCCTGTGGCACTCCTCCTACAAGTAAACTGACCACGGTAGCATGGTAGCTAATCCATGCTACAATGGTCAATTTACGTCTTGTGTCATCCTGGTAAGGATAATATTATTGCACAGTGTGCCTGTATCTTCCACAGTCCGTGCACAGCCCCGCCCATTCCTGCTTTCAGATGGGTAAAATGGGGGGGGGGGGGGTAACACTTGCCTCTTGGTTTTGATTGTGTTCCACTGGCATGGGAACACAGAAGCTCGGGGCAACATAATTTCTGGCTATAAAGTAAATGGCCCGAGAGGGAACACGCTTCCCAGCAGGTCAGTTCTGCATTGGAAAGTGATCACGTGATCTGCAGTTTGGAAGCAAGGGAAACTGAAAAGACACGTTTTTTTGTTTTTTTCTTAAACAAAAATCGCTTCCTCCTTAAGCTTGCTTTTGTCAGTTGACAGACAATTTTGTTCATAGGGAACGTTACAATCACTTTAATGCTAAATCCACGTTATTATAATGATTTTTTTAATGTGCAAGTCAATCAAACATACAAAGCTTCAGGCAATGTGTGTTTGTTACAACATGACAGATACATTACTCCAGTGCTTAAACACCAGTAGAACAGTTCTAGAATGGTGAAGCATACATTTCTCAAGAGATTGTTCCATTAACTGCTCAGTACATTAAATGGAAGAAAAAACTGCTGAGTACGGTTACTTTTCTTTAGGGATAGATCTGACTGCTACAAGGGAATCCAGTCCACCACAGGCACCCATATAAAAAGTTGGCTACAACTGCAGTTTACCAATAGTCTGTCAGTACACTGAATTCTGTAGCTGGCACTCACACAGCCTGTGTACTACCTACTGTCCTATGCTGTCTATCCAACTATGCTACATACTGAGCCTATTTCCAGTGACACCCAACAAAAACCCCACATTTTGGACATTTAGAAGCCCTTATCCCATGGTCATGCACTAGGTTTTGTAAAGGGTAACCTGATCTCACTCCTTAAAATGCAATTTTACATTGAATTCTACCAACAGTTACCTATTTTGGGGACTGTGCAATGTTCTGGAGTTCATTGCCAATTACCTTCTCTGATTCATATTGCTGTATCTGTACAATTTAGAGTGTTCTTTGTTGGATACAGAACATCACTTTTAACTAAACGAAAAGCATTTTTAAAAGTGAATAATATAAAAGACTGTACACATCAAAGAAAGGCAATGTTCGTCTTTCCAAAGCATAGCAAAGTATGCTGGAACTTGTACTTACAAAATTGCTCGTGAGTCAAAATTCTACCGACTCTTTAAGACTATATAAATGGAACATTGGAAAACAGATAAGAAAAATGGCAAGCAGCTCATCACTTTATTACCAGCAAGGAAGGAGCATGTGGGAAGGGCAATCTACCTCAAGTGCACTAAATAAATTCCCCAGAAGTCAGCCCAGATAAGAAGCAGAGATAAAGTAGAGATGGATACAGAGTATCTCTGTCAAAGGCATCATGAAAGAGAAACCAGTGCTAAAGCAAAGATGGATATAGAGTATAATGGTCAGAGACATCATGAAAGAGGAACCAGAGCTAAAATAAAAAGATGAATACCTAGAATATCATGGTCAAAATCATTCTGAAAGAGAAACCAGAGCTAAAGCGAAAAGATGAATACCTAGAATATCATGGTCAAAATCATTCTGAAAGAGAAACCAGAGCTAAAGCAAAAAGATGAATGTATGGAATATCATAGTCAAAGGCATCAAAAAGAGGAACTAGTGCTAAAGCAAAAAGATGAATACATGGAATATCTTGATCAAATGCATCATGAAAGAGGAACCAACGCTAAGGCAAAGAGATGGATACAGAGTGTCATAGTCAAAGGCATCATGAAAGAGGAACCAAAGCTAAGGCAAAGAGATGGATACAGAGTGTCATGGTCAAAGGCATCATGAAAGAGGAACCAACGCTAAGGCAAAGAGATGGATACAGAGTGTCATAGTCAAAGGCATCATGAAAGAGGAACCAAAGCGAAGGCAAAGAGATGGATACAGAGTGTCATGGTCAAAGGCATCATGAAATAGGAACCAACGCTAAGGCAAAGAGATGGATACAGAGTGTCATAGTCAAAGGCATCATGAAAGAGGAACCAAAGCTAAGGCAAAGAGATGGATACAGAGTGTCATGGTCAAAGGCATCATGAAATAGGAACCAAAGCTAAGGCAAAGAGATGGATACAGAGTGTCATGGTCAAAGGCATCATGAAAGAGGAACCAAAGCTAAGGCAAAGAGATGGACACAGAGTGTCATGGTCAAAGGCATCATGAAAGAGGAACCAAAGCTAAGGCAAAGAGATGGATACAGAGTGTTATGGTCAAAGGCATCATGAAAGAGGAACCAAAGCTGAGGCAAAGAGATGGATACAGAGTGTTATGGTCAAAGGCATCATGAAAGAGGAACCAAAGCTAAGGCAAAGAGATGGATACAGAGTATCATGGTCAACGGCATCATGAAAGAGGAATCACGGCTAAGGCAAAGAGATGGATACAGAGTGTCATGGTCAAAGGCATCATGAAAGAGGAACCAAAGCTAAGGCAAAGAGATGGATACAGAGTGTCATGGTCAAAGGCATTATGAAAGAGGAACCAGAGTTAAAGCAAAAAGATGGACATGCAGTATCATGGTTAAAGGCATCAAATAGGAACCATTCTTGCTGCCCGTACTATCCATACTACACATGAAACAATGTATGTAGTTACTATGGGCAGGCAACTGATAATCATGCCCTCAGTAGGGGTGCCCACTTTATAAAATTTAAGGTAATGCATAATGAAGAAGTAGATTGGGTTTATTGCCCAAAAAGATTCTGGAGCAAGAGAAGTGAGCATGGAAATAAAGGGTTAAAGTGCACCTAAACCTAATCACTAAATGTCATGTGATCTCTAATGTTATTGTAATTTGAAAAGTCATTTGCAATCTTTTTATCTCTTTTTATTGCATTAAAATAATACCTGGTAATCCTGCTATGAAAATCTTGTTCTAGGGAGTCAGAACACACTGTCACTGTTTGCCAATTTCTCCTCCCTGATGGAGGCTACAAGTGATTGAGCCAAAACATATTGCATTACTTTGTTGTCTCATCAGGTAACCCACTCTGAGACATGTCATGAAGCCACATTGCTAGAGTAGATGTATGTAGACAGGAAGGGGCCAAAAGAAGGCTGCAAGAGATCAGTGGCAAGGAGATGTAACAAAGGCTGAAAAAGGGTGCAAGAAAAATACAGCATAACCCTCTGTTTTCTTGGGACACCTTTCTGGGCAACGTATGACTGCTAAGGATGCATCCCTGGCCCTCCCTCTCACCTGGCTACACAGACCATGAAATAGGAAATCTATGGTTACAGCACTTTACACTTTCACTTTAAGATCAGCATTATAATAGCAATAAAAGAAAACAACAAACAAAAGTAATGATTGATAATCCAATATAAACTTACCTCAAAAATCTCTTTTCCTTTTGCAAGTTATAAGTGCCTCCTAACCATCTCTTTCTTCAACTTCCTGAATTCCCTGCATGCTTTACAGCTTCTCCTTTGTGGTTTGCTTTCAACTTCTAGGGACTACGTATCCCATGATACCTTGATGCCTGCAAGCAGTGATTCCTGTACCGACTCAGCCTCCTGAAACTCCACCTCTCTGCACCTCTGTAGTTCACAGGGCAGGCTCTGTGAAATGTGTGATGCAGCAGTGCCGACACACAGGGCTTAGTAAATACACGGCACAGAATTCAAGGAAGAAATGTGTGAGGATCTTCACAAAATAAGTTTATAGACTTTAACCACTTGCCGACCAGCCACTGGGACTGTACTGCGGCAAAGTGGCTCGATTCTGTCCAGCGACGTAGACCCACTCACCCTGTAGGCGGTGCTCGCGCGCCGCCGGAGGCGCACTCCCGCTGTTTTCAGTCACAGCGGGAGTCGGGCCAGGGGAGGAGTGGCTGCGATCGCCGCTGCTCTTCCCTGATCGTCGGGGAATCGAGTTTGGAGATCCGCCCGCTTGTGTAATCAGAGTGGGCGGATCTCCTAAGTGACAAACAGTGACAGATTGCAGTGTTCAACATAGCTGAACCTGCGATCTGTCCCTGTGTCACTCAAGTCACCTCCCCCCACACTCGTCAGTAAGCACCAGGCATACATTAACCCCTCCCTCTCCAATAAAATTAACCCCTTCCCTGCCAGTGTCATTTTTACAGTAACAGTGCATATTTATAGCACCGATTACTGTAGAAATGTCACTGGTACCCCCAAAAGTGTCAAAAATGTCAGTCAAGGGTCCGATCTGTCCGCCGCAATGTCGCAGTCCCGCAAAAAAACTCGTTTAAAAAAAAAAACACCAAAAATGACAGAAATCTTTCCCTTAGTTAGTAAACGCAATAACTTTTGCGCAAACCAATCAAAATACGCTTATTTACCAAACATAGGTAGCAGAAAACAAATTGGCAAAAAATTTAAAAAAATTTTGATTTTTACATTTTTTTGGGGGGGAATTTCATGTAAAAAAATGTTAAAAATATTGTTATTTTTTCAAAATAAACGCTCTTTTTTTGTTTATAGCACAAAAAGTAAAAATCGCACAGGTGATCGAATACCACCAAAATAAAGCTCTGTTTGTGGGAAAAAAAGGACGTAAATTTTGTTTGGGTACGGCGTCGCACGACCGCGCAATTGTCAGTTAAAGTTGCACAGTGCCGAATCGCAAAAAGTGGCCTGGACGTAAGACAGCAAAATCCTCCGGTGGTAAAGTGGTTAAGGTTGTTCAGAGTAATAGGAGTAGGTTATGATGATAAATACAATGTGGAAATGAATATGTGATTTTATGTTGTGACCATAAATATACTTTAACATGCCAAAGATGATTGGGTAAATCCACAGGTGCTTTTTTCACCAACTAAATTTTCTTTACATTCGTTTTTCAAAATAACAAATGCAATAGCTAGATGGATATTTATTTCCAAACTCTGGACAGTCCCTCCAAAATAGGGACAATTGAGAGAGATTTTTTTTTTTTGCCATCTCTGTCCCATTGGGGAGATTTCCCTTTCACTTTCTGTCCTATAGTCATAGTTTTGCCTTCAGTTATATTTTAAAATCTATTTAAAGTTTACATTAGAAATGATTAGTGTCAGGGTTGGGATTACATTAAAGGGGTGGCATTAGGGTTGAGAAACTTTGTGGAGGCATCTCCTAGAAATCACAGCTAATATACACTCACTGGCCACTTTATTAGGTACTCCTGTTCAATTGCTTGGTAACACAAATTGCTAATCAGCCAATCACATGGCAGTAACTCAATGCATTTAGGCATCTAGATGTGGTGAAGATGACTTGCTGAAGTTCAAAATGAGCATCAGAATGGGGAAGAAAGGGGATTTTAAATTACTTTGAACGTGGTCTGGTTGTTGGTGCCATGCAGGCTAGTCTGAATATTTCAAAATCTGCTGATCTACTGGGATTTTTACACACAACCATCTCTAGAGTTTACAGAGAATGCTCCGAAAAAGAGAAAATATCCAATGTGCAGCAGTTGTGTGGAGGAAAATGTCTTGCTGATGTCAAGAGTTCAGAGGAGAATGGGCAGACTCGTTTGAGATGATAAAAAGGCAAAAGTAACTCAAATAACCACCCTTTACAACCAAGATATGCAGAATATCATCTCAGAATGCACAACACATCGAACCTTTAAGTAGATGGGCTACAGGAGAAGAAGACCACACCGCATGCCACTCCTGTCAGCTAAGAACAGGAAACTGGGACTACAATTCTCCCAGGCTCACTAAAATTGGACAATAGAAGATTGGAAAAACGTTGCGTGGTCTGAGGAGTCTCGATTTAAGCGGAGACATTCAGATGGTATGGTCAGAATTTGGCGTAAACAACATGAAAGCATGGATCCCTCCTGCCTTGTATCAATGGTTCAGGCTGGTAGTGTAATGGTGTGGGGGATACTTTCTTGGCACACTTTGGGCCCCTTAGTACCAATAGATGTACACATATTGAGCATTGTTTAACCACTTTACCACCAGAGGATTTTGCTGTCTTACGTCCAGGCCACTTTTTGCGATTCGGCACTGTTCGACTTTAACTGACAATTGCGCAGTTGTGCAACACTGTACCCAAACAAAATTTATGTCCTTTTTTCCCCACAAACAGAGCTTTCTTTTGGTGGTATTTGATCACCTGTGCGATTTTTACTTTTTGCGCTATAAACAACAAAAGAGAGTAAATTTTGAAAAAATAATATTTTTCACATTTTTTTATATGAAATTCCCCCCCAAAAAAATGTAAAAATCAAAATTTTTTTACATTTTTGGCCAATTTGTTTTCTGCTACCTATGTTTGGTAAAAAAAAAAATCACAATAAGCGTATTTTGATTGGTTTGCGCAAAAGTTATTGCGTTTACTAACTAAGGGAAAGATTTCTGTCATTTTTGGTGTTTTTTTTTTTTAACGAGTAATGGCGGCGATCTGAGATTTTTTTTGCGGGACTGCGACATTGCGGCGGACAGATCGGACCCTTGACTGACATTTTTTACACTTTTGGGGGTACCAGTGACATTACTACAGTAATCAGTGCTAAAAATATGCACTGTTACTGTAAAAATGACACTGGCAGGGAAGGGGTTAATTTTATTGGAGAGGGAGGGGTTAATGTATGCCTGGTGCTTACTAACGTGTGTGGGGGGAGGGGACTGAGTGACACAGGGACAGATCGCATGTTCAGCTATGCTGAACCCTGCAATCTGTCACTGTCTGTCACTTAGGAGATCCGCCCGCTCTGTTTACACAAGCGGGCGGATCTCCAAACTCGATTCCCCGACGATCGGGGAAGAGCAGCGGTGATCGCCGCCGCTCCTCCCCTGTCCCGACTCCCGCTGTGAATGAGGGAGGGAGGCTCCGGCAGGGCGCGCGAGCGCCGCCCACAAGGGGAGGAGTCCAGCGACGTAGTACTACGTCGCTGGACGATAACGAGCCACTGTGCCGCAGTAGAGGCACAGTGAGCAGTCATAAAGTGGTTAAATGCCAAGGCCTACCTGCATATTGGCTGACCATGTCCATCCCTTTATGACTACAGTGTACCCATCTTCTGATGGCTCCTTCCAGCAGGATAATGCACCATGTCACAAAGCTCAAGTCATCTCACCACTGGTTTCTTGAACATGACAACGAGTTTACTGTACTCCATGAAAGGCATCAGCTAACTGGTTACAATAGGCAAAAATTGTTTCTCTCACATTATTGCTAAACTGGGACGAGCAGTAAAGAGTTAATAGATTTGATTTCTGCAGAAGGAGAAAATTGAAATGGCTTCAATTTTGTGGGAGGGAACAGTAATTGCCCACTGTATAAAAACATGTGCAAATACAATAAAACTCCATTACGCCCTTGGAATGCACACAGAATAATAATAAAATTGGGAGTTTTAATTTTTATTCCCACAATTTTATTGTGCTGATTAATTAAGCTTTGTAACATTAATTAACAAGAGCGATTGTCATAATGCTGTATGATATACAGATTGCTGGTCTCGGAAACATTTAAGAGCAGTTTTGTTAAGATTTCATAGTGAACACACAGCTCTCTATGATTAGATGACAGGGCTTTCAGCACAGAGATAATGTATGGTTTGCAGTTTCTAAAGGATAGTTAAAAGTAAATATACCGTTTTCTGAGAATGCGGCATATCAATGAGACAATGTGCTATTTGAGATTAATGCTAGATTTGGTGAACAAATTGAAAGTGTACCTAAAAACTAAAATTTAAAGTGTTTTAAGTGTTGTAATTCTTTACTAATACCCAGTGAAGTGACTAGCCTCAGGTGATAAACAGATCTGAAACAGATCCTCTTACACAAATTGTACCTGTTTATCTGCAGCCCTCTCCAAGTCAAGAATTTAAACAGCATTTCTGGGCTTTAGAAGGCAGGGGGTGAGGATTGGACATCACACACTGCACTGCATAGAGCAGGGAGCTGAGTGTAATCTGAGACACCCCCCCCCCCCCACACACACAGTCTCCAAGGGAAGCATGCACTGTCAATCACGTGCTGTGTGTTGGAGGAAGGGTGGACCGTCTCTTGGGGTTGTTTGGTGTCAGTATAAGAAGTCAGAAGTAACTCATGCACGTAGAAAAGGAGTGACAGAGCAGACAGAATTCACAATAGGTGCTGCTTTTAATTAAGGCAAGCAGACACTATAGAAGGATATGTGGTGTTCATTTCTCATTTTGGAGTTTTAAAACCAGTCCTTACCACTCTTCAGATGTGATGGCTGCATTCATTTTTTTTTTTTTAAGCTTTTTTTCTTTATTGTCACCGGGTGATGGAGTTGCCACCTTTGTTCTGGCAAAATAATAGACAGAAGTGGAGTCAGGGTGTGAACTAATAGCGCCTTTGTATAGCAAAATATGGAAAGGGGGGTGGGGGGTTGAGTGTGCATCATTTAGCTGAAAAATAAACTATTTAAATACTGTAATCCCTAACCTCACCACCTAGAAAGGACATTGCACTAGATACTGGGCATGGCCTAAAGGAATATGGTTAAAAATAATCTACCGTATATACTCGAGTATAAGGTGACCCGAATACAAGCCGAGACCCCTAATTTTACCACAAAAAAGTAGGAAAACGTATTGACTCGAGTATAAGCCTAGGGTGGGAAATGCAGCAGCTACTGGACCCAACTGGACCACCACAAGACACAAAACAGGGGCTGCGGGCATGGTACAGGAGATGGCACAGGTCATAGTACAGGCATTGCACAGGTCATGGTACAGGCATGTCACAGGTCATGGTACAGGCATGGCACAGGTCATGGTACAGGAGATGGTATAGGCATGGCACAGGTGATGGCATAGGCATGGCACAGGTGATGGCACAGTATGTACAGGCATGGCACAGTATGTACAGGCATGGCACAGTAGGTATAGGCATGGCACAGTAGGTATAGGCATGGCACAGTAGGTATAGGCATGGCACAGTATGTACAGGCATGGCACAGTATGTACAGGCATGGCACAGTATGTACAGGCATGGCACAGGAGATGCAGTGCTGCGGGCATGGTACAGGAGAATGACCGCCATAGAAAAAAGATGGTTTCTATTAGAATTGCATTAGAGCAGGATAGTGGCTTTGCTCCTTTCACACCCGGCCGTTTTGTTGCAGGCGTTTTATTGGGCTTTTTTGTGGACGTGTTTGGAGGCAGGCATGACATCTGAACTTCTGTGTAGGGGTATATACACACACACACACATGTATGTATATATACACATACACATATATAAGTGTGAAAGTAGCAGAACCCTATGGCTGCGCTAATGAAATTATTAACAGCCATAGGACTTCGCTCCTTTCACAGCTATATGTGTGTATGTGTATAAATACATATAAGTGTGTGTGTATATATATACCCCTATACACAAGTTCAGATGTTATGCCTGCCTCCAAAGATGCCCATAAAATGCCCAAAAAAAACGCCTGCAACAACACACCTGGGCATTTTTGTAGCAGGCGTTTTTTTGGGCATTTTTTGGGCGTCTTTGGAGGCAGGCATAACATCTGAACTTGTGTATAGGGGTATATATATACACATACACTTATATGTATATATATACATACACAAATATAGGTGTGAAAGTAGCAGAACCCTATGGCTGCGCTAATGAAATTATTAACAGCCATAGGACTTTGCTCCTTTCACACCTATATGCGTGTATGTGTATAAATGCATATAAGTGTGTGTGTATATATACCCCTATACACAAGTTCAGATGTTATGCCTGCCTCCAAAGACGCCCAAAAAATGCCCAAAAAAAACGCCTGCCACAACACACCTGGGCGTTTTTGTAGCAGGCATTTTTTTTGGGCATTTTTTGGGCGTCTTTGGAGGCAGGCATAACATCTGAACTTGTGTATAGGGGTATATATACACACACACTTATATGTATATATACACATACACAAATATAGGTGTGAAGGTAGCAGAACCCTATGGCTGAGCTAATGAAATTATTAACAGCCATAGGACTGTTAACTTGTGTATAGGGGTATATATACACACACACTTATATGTATTTATACACATACAAACATATAGGTGTGAAAGGAGCGACGTCCTATGGCTGTTAATTTCATTAGCGCAGCCATAGGGTTCTGCTACTTTCACACCTATATATGTGTATGTGTATATATACATACATGTGTGTGTATAAATACCCCTACACAGAAGTTCAGATGTCATGCCTGCCTCCAAACACGTCCACAAAAAAGCCCTATAAACGCCTGCAACAAAAAGCCGGGTGTGAAAATAGCGAAACCACTATCCTGCTCTACTGCAATTCTAATACAAACATTTTTCTGGTTCTGGACATGCTACAGAGCTGAAACTTCACAGGTACACTTTTTAGACCCCCAGACACTAAATCCAAAGAAATCTCATTTTTTTTTTTTCAATAATTTTTTCAATAATTGGCTCTCTATCAAAAATGACAATTTTTAAGAACTTTTTTTTGTGTGATTAATAGTCCCTGGGGCATGACCCTAGGCACTTTTTAGGGGCATTTATTGAGTTTTAGGGCTTCAAAATTGTGTTTTTTTGATTACCGAAGTTCGGGTCCCATTGATTTCAATGGGGTTCTGAAATCCGGGCCGAACTTACGGGAAGTTCGGGTGTTCTGGTCGAACCGAACTTTTCAAAAGTTCGATCATCCCTACTAAAGAAGACCTTCATTACAATAGTTAGAAACTCTTTGCTCAGGAGTATGTAAAATACAGTGGTAAGCTCTGTTATGCACAAAATAATGTACAGAGACCAGCAGTACGTGCCAAGTGGGCAATAGCAGGAAAAATTGTCCCACATTGTAGATTAGCAGGACAAAAAATTTACCTTGAACGACTGAACGGCTAGTGTTGGCTGTCAGGGGGAGGAAAAATGTCCAATAATGGTGGTCAACAGAAGGAAAAAAAAAAGGTCAACGTCAATGGTCATTGGGAGAAAAAATGCCTGGTGTTAGCGGTTAATAAGAGAAAAAAAACCCAGAGTTGGTGGACAGTGTCTATGCCCTCATACATTGGTGGGCAATGTCTGTACCCCCTTACATTGGCAGTTAGTGTCTCTACCCACTTATATTGGCAGTTAGTGTGTGCGCCCCCTTACACTGGTGGACAGTGTCTGTTCCCCCTTACATTGATGGTCAATGTCTTTGCCTCCTTAAATCGGTGGTCAGTGTCTGAGTGCCCTTATACTAGCAGCCAGTGATTGGCCATCGCAGCAATCACAAGGCAGAGAGTCACTCTAATTGGCTGTGTGCCTTTTCCTGCAGTGGGCTGGGGAAGAGAGCAAGTTACAGGTTGTGTGCCCTCTGGCTGAGGGCCTAGCTGGTGGGCGAGCCAGAAAAATACAGCAAAAACAGCATTGCAATTTTAATCAATAAAGGACACAGCATTTTACTTTGAAATCTGGGACAGTCTCGTACTATGTTATATGTGATGGGGTCAACCCTACATAGTGATCCTGCCAGTAGAACACATTCTGTTTTAGGAATGCAATACTCACTGTATCTATGAAGGAACAGTGTTGTTGTCATGCTATGCCGCTTTCCTGATTTGGACTTCAACCATCTTTCCCTTTCCTTATCTCCTTTGAATGAAGAGGGGCTGTAGTTAAAAAGTGTATGAATCACAAATGACACAAATTAACCTTGAAATACACATCTATCTCATCTGGAGTACTTTCACACTACTGTAAGAAATATTCTTTTCTGTCTGAATAACCCACACGCATTGCAATTTGCCGGTCAAAACTATTTTCTGAACTTTGAAGAAAGGTTTCTTTTCCTTCCCTGTACTTGGAAGAGGATTTATTAATGAGAGAAAGATGTAGCTGTGAAATATTTGGCTAAACTTATTGAGAAACTCTTGACTTACCTTATCCCTCTGCGGAATATGGCATTTCTTATTTTGAAAAATGCAACTACTCAACAGCTAAGGTGTTTTTAATATCTCAAAAATTAAATATCCTTTGAATATATTTACCAGACTGGGGAGATAAACGGTGTTAAAACAAGTAGGAGTTTCACGTTCACATAGGTAGTTTGTGTTTACAAAAAATACCAAAAACATCATATTTTGACTGAATAAGAATCTGAATCCAGCCTTATAGTGGAACCATTGGGCAAAAAAAAGGTGAAAAAAAATGAAAATGAAGAAGCAATGGTCAAATTGATATGGTGATTGCATTTAAGGAAATCTGAAAAGTACAACTGGTCTTCCACAGCGCACAATTAATTTTTTTTTTGTTTCAATATGTTTATTAGAAGAAGTTTTCGGTAGGTTACAGCAATGCCTCAACATAGGCAACATAAATCCAAACAGAAAATGTAACAAGGCAAATAAGTGTATAAAACCAATTTCCATGCAGAGAGAAACTGTACAATGAAGAGTTAAGGACAATCAAAGCAAAACACAGACATCAAAAAGGTCCATAAACCTCGGCTGAAAATCCGTTCATGACCCTTCACTCCGCATCAGAAAATTCCAACATTACAGGGGTCCCGTAAGTCTAAGGGATCCCAAAAACAGGGGTAAGGCAGCCCAAAAGGGCTGCCCCCTCAAAAGATATAGGTAGACGGAATAGTAAAGGGATAAAAAAAGGAGAGGAAAGATAAGGGGGAGGAGAAAGAGAAAGGGAAAAAAAAAAACCCCTCATGCCTAGTGTACCGGACTAAGATAGCTAATGGTCAGTACCCATGAGAAGCAGACACGTGCACAAACCCTTCATCCAAGACAGCCAGGAGATCCCAGAGAGCATTAACTCAAGTCGGCCCGGGGGTCTCCCCCCAAATATCGCAACCATGGGTTCCAGGTCTTCTCAAACAATTGCACCTTGTCATGCAGTATTGCGGACAGATGTTCATTAATCATCAACCAAGTCAATTTTGCTCTGAGCATGTCAAAAGGTATAGTGGCCGAGCGCCAAGATCCTGCAATCACTATACTGGCAGCCATGAAGATAAATCTAATAAACATTTTAGCCCCCTTGTGGGCGTCCGTTACCAATTCCCCCAACAACGCATGTCTCGGGGACTTCCGCAGATTCACTTGGGTCAAAGAATAGATAAAATTATATACACGTATCTAGTATCGCCTCACCTTGGGGCATGCCCACCACACATGGTAAGCCATTCCTGCTGGCCACAGCTCCTGAAACATAGCGGAGAAGCCCCTGGGACATACGTTGCCAACCTAGTGGGGACCATATACCACCTCAAGAGAACCTTATAATTTGCCTCAATAATAGAGGTATTTATTAGGGACCTGGAAGCGGTGTTACCTAATTTATGCCAATCTTCCAAGTCAAATGACTCCTGCAGATCCCCTTCCCAAGCCTCCATATAACTCAGTTTAAGAGAATCAGAGGATGTCAGAATAGCATATATTTGGGAAATATGTCCCCGCAGTTTATCAAATTTTTCACACAGGAATTCCATGTGGGTTCTACAAGCGAGGTCAGACTCGCGCTTCAAGGTATTGGCATAGTGAGCAATTTGAGTGTAGCGATAGCATTCAGAAGCAGACATGTTAATTTTCCCATCAAAGTCTGCTTAGTATAAAGACCCTTGTCATCACAGATATCAGCAATGCGTAACAAGCCCTTATTCGTCCACCACGAGAACGCCCGGGGCTCAAGGCCCATGGCAAAGTCAGGGTTTCGGAACAGAGGGGCCAATGGCTTATGCGGAGATCCAAATTGAAATGTCCTAGAAAGCCTGTCCCACAGTCCCAGGGAGAGAGAAAGCGAGGGGCACATAATAGCCGGGCGGGACTTCGGTGGCAGCCACAGTAAGTGAGAGATCGGCTGACCCCCATCTGAGGCAGATTCCATTCATAGCCACAAAGGAAACGTGGCCCGCGAATGGGATCTGATGAGCTGAGCAATCTGGGCTGCATAAAAATATTTGAAGAGGTCTGGGACTCCCAATCCACCTCTCACCCAGGGGCACAATTAATTTTTTAGGCCAACTTGATTCAGAACGATTAAGCAGTATCGAAAAAAAAAAATGTTAACTGGATAATCACAAAGTAATTTGAAAACAATTCAATTTTTTCCACTGCTTTATCACTCAAGAATTGATCACAAATAAATAATTTAAAAATATGAGGTGGTATCAAAGTTTAGAGACTAGTTTTGTAATATGCCAACAGATGGCAGCACAAGGCTACACGCGAAGTCACAGGGACCACTGACCTTCATAAGTCAGTGTGCCAAAAGACATCATCCTCTGTACATTGGGAGCTGTGCAACTGGTGCTATTCTGACTACGTGCATTACTACTTCTGGTATTTCATCATGGACAGCAAGCTAGTACAAACAGCAAACGTGAAATTCTGCTTGAAACTAGGCAAATCTGCCACAGACATTGGATATGATTCGGCAAGTTTACGTGGTGCTGCAATGAGCTGAAGATCCAGTTCAAAGGTAGCCATTTTTGACACCATTGCAGAGATCCAGCTGGAATAGCAGAAGGTGCTTGACATGCTTCGAAAAGACTTCCAAGGACACATTCCAGAAGTGGCAGGAATGCTGGGAGCACTGTATTGCTGTGCAAGGTGACTCGTTTGAAGGTGATAGTATGTAAACGTAGATACATAAAGTACTTTCTTGTAACCAGAGCTAGTCTTGATATACCACCACGTATATGTGTCTGTTACCAGTTTAAGAAGGAAAAAGCGACACACTTGTCTGACACTGCTCTAGATTAAATAAAAGACTGAAGCAAAGGCTATAGTATCAAAACAACAATACTGAAGATCATGTTAAAAACCCATGTGCAGACAAAATAATAAGAAAACTAAACAAAAAAAAGGCATAATGGACATTATTTACAGTCAGTAGGATGTTTCTATTGTTCGGATGTCCCTTCTGCTAGCTGAAATTCTTCTCCATCGAGACTTCTTTGTAATTCTCTGGTGAAGCAGAGGTTAACAGAACAGAGAGAGCAGTAATAGGCACTCATCAAAAGGTGCCCGATTATGCCTGACCTTTCCACCCACCTCCTCCATTCATAGAAGCCGTACTACAGCTTATATGAATAAAACAGGATCTATGGGTGGATGATTTTATGAAAGGAGTAGATGGGCAGAACGGGTGGGGTATAGTCAGGCACTATTGATGTGTGATTGTCACTGCTCACTTTGTTCTATTAACTACCACTGCATTGTAATATTATGGGGTGGGGCCATTGATTGAATATTTCACCTAACAGAGGGGACATAAGCACAAGGGACACATCCTACTGACTGTTGTGTTTTTCAATTTTTACTGCACTTAAAGTGATTGTAAAGTCTTCTTTTTTGTTAATAATAACAAACATGTTATACTTACTCACTGTGTAGTTATTTTGCACAGAGTGGTTCAGATCCTCTTCTTCTCGGGTCCTTCTTCAGTGCTCCTGACACAGAACCGCGACCCGGCCCCACCTCCTCTCTTTTCTCATTGGCTCACTGAATTTGATTGACAGCAGAGCCAATGGTGTGGCGCTACCCTCTCAGCCAATGAGGAGGGAGAGTCTCAGGCAGCCGAGACACTCCTGCAATATCGCTGGATATAGATGGGCTCAGGTAAGTATTAGGGGGGCTCCTGCACACAGAACGCTTTTTATCTTCATGCATAGAATGCATGAAGATAAGAAACCTTCTAACTTTACAACCACTTTAAGCTTTGAGAAAACATTGCCCAAAGCAAAGTGCCTAGTTAGCTTTGCGCGCAGTAAGCCATTTGGCGACCTGTACACCAATGGTTCCCCTTAGGAACTCATGCACATTATCTCACTAAAGAGAGCATACCTCTCACATTTTTTGTAAATATTTTTTATTATATCTTTTTATGTAACAACACTGAAGAAATTACACTTTGCTATAATGAAAAGTAGTGAGTGTACATCTTGTATAACAGTGTAAATTTGCTGTCCCTTCAAAATAACTCAACACAAAGCCATTAATGTCTAAACCGCTGGCAACAAAATCAAGTACACCCCTAAGTGAAAATGTCCAAATTGGGCCCAAAGTGTCGATATTGTGTGTGGCCACCATTATTTTCCAGCACTGCCTTAACCCTCTTGGGCATGGAGTTCCCCAGTGCTTCACAGGTTGCCACTGGAGTCCTCTTCCACTCCTCCATGATGACATCACGGAGCTGGTGGATGTTCGAGACTTGTGCTCCTCCACCTTCCGTTTAAGATGCCTCATAAATGCTCAATAGGGTTTAGGTCTGGAGACATGCTTGGCCAGTCCATCACCTTTACCCTCAGCTTCTTTAGCAAGTCAATGGTTGTCTTGGAGGCATGTTTGGGGTCGATATGTTGGAATACTGCCCTGCAGCCCAGTCTCCAAAGGGAGGGGATCGTGCTCTGCTTCAGTATGTCAAAGTACATGTTGGCATTCATGGTTCCCTCAATGAAAAATAGCCCCCCAGTGCAGATGGCACTCATGCAGCCCCAGACCATGACACTCCCACCACCATGCTTGACTGTAGGCAAGACACACTTGTCTTTGTACTCCTCACCTGGTTGCCACCACACACGCTTGACACCATCTGAACAAAATAAGTTTATCTTGGTTTCATCAGACCACAGGACATGGTTCTAGTAATCCATGTCCTTAGTCTGCTTATCTTCAGCAAACTGTTTGCTGCCTTTCTTGTGCATCATCTTTAGAAGAGGCTTCCTTCTGGGACAACAGCCATGCAGATACAATGTGTGGCATATGGCCTGAGCACTGACAGGCTGACCCACCCCTTCAACTTCTGCAACAATGCTGGCAGCACTCATACGTCTATTTCCCAAAGACAACCTTTGGATAGGACGCTAATTTCTTTGGTCGAACTATGGCAGGCCTGTTCCGAGTGGAACATGTCCTGTTAAACCGCTGTATGGTCTTGGCCACTGTGCTTCAACTCAGTGTCAGAGTCTTGGAAATCTTCTTATAGCCTAGGCCATCTTTATGAAGAGCAACAATTTTTTTTTTCAGATCCTCAGAGAGTTCTTTGCCATGAGGTGCCATGTTGAACTTCCAGTGACCAGTATGAGAGAGTGAGAGTAATAACACTAAATTTAACACACCTGCCCCCCCCATTCACGCCTGAGACATTGTAACACTAACGAGTTACATGACATTGTGGAGGGAAAATGGCTAATTGGGCCCGATTTGTACATTTATTCACTTAGGCGTGTACTCACTTTTGTTGCCAGCGGTTTAGACAATAATGGCTATGTGTTGAGTTATTTTGAAGGGACAGCACATTTACACTGTTATACAAGCTGTACACTCACTACTTTACATTGTAGCAGTGTTGTCACATGAAAAGATATAATTACATTTTTTCAAAAATGTGAAGGTGTACTCACTTTTGTGAAATACTGTATATAATACATAAAAGAGCAACAAACATATGCGTGGACAATCCCTTCAAACATGGCCTTCCAGCTCCCCCTTCAAGTACCCTTCCCCAAGCACTTTAATTAAACATTCCCTTGTGTCTCATTATATAGATAATCTCAAAAAGCCTGAGACTGACTGCAAAGTGCTTACACTTATATACGCTTTCAATGAGAAGATCATTATCAAATATAATTATAGAACCAGCAGCAGAATATCTGCAGGAAACAAACCTCAAAATGAAATACTGTAAAGTCAAACTCTTTTAAGTCACAAAAGTGTCAGTGACATTTTGTACAGTGTTAATTATCAGTTACATGACATAAATGTGCCAGGGGCAGATGAAAAATTTACTTAGTCATGGGTTTGGTGGCTGACCAAAGTAGCAGTGCTCAAATGACTGTGACTACAGGTCCCAAATGCATATTTTAAAGGGAGCCTGTCAGGGTATAAATATTAGAGCTCACATTTCTGTCTGGAATTGGGATTATTTTTGGATACATACTTTTTTTCTGTTTGCCTTCAAATATACAGAGGAATAAATAATTTATGGAGACAATACAACCAGAAGTGGTGGTATTGTCCAGTCTGGAGGAAAGAAGAGACATGACTGAAATCTTTAAATACATCAAGGGGGTGAGTAGGGATTAGGAGGGCAGTTTTTTCAATATAAACCAAAATCAAGGACATCGGGACATGATCTCAAACGAAACTGGAGTAAAAGTTCAAAACGGATTCTAGAAAGCATTATTTTACTGAGGGCAGTTGATGCTTGGAATACATTTCCAGAAGAGGTTGTAAGACAGTCAACAGTAAATGGCTTTAAACATGCTTGGGACAAACCTAGATCTATACTCTGACAAAAAAGTTGACGAAAACAACAAAATAAAAAACAACAAAAGAACAAAGCAAAAAAAACAGGCAGACTCAATAGACTACTCATTTTTTCTTTGTTTCTATGGGGTAGATTGACTAAAGCTAGTGCACTCAGAATCTGGTGCAGCTGTGCATGGTAGCCAATCAGCTTCTAACCTCAGCTTGTTCAATCAAGCTTCAAAAAGTTGGGAGATATATTATCCTATCAAAATAGAATTAGCAGGACAGAAAAAAAATCCCTGAATCCAGGTATCTGTTAGCTAATAGATTTGGTCACTATATGTATAGCCAGCCAGCCAGCCATACTGCTGTCAGTCACATCATGCCTGCACATACAAGAAATAAGCAAAATATGTATTTAATGCTATTCGCATTAACGGCAGATTTCACAGCTTCTACATTCACACTCCAGCCTTTTGAATTCTTAAACTGAGAAATGCTTCATAATCAGCCCTGAGATATGCCACAATTCCGTGCACATTTAAAAAGCCCATTTTAGTAATCATGAAAAATGTTTCTACTTCTGTCGCCGCGCCTGAAAATTTGCAGTGTCCTGTAAATGACTATAAGTGCTGTCTATAATGACATCGTAGTTATTCAATCATACAGATTTGTAAGATTATTTGTATTAAAAATGAAATTTGTACAAAGTTATTTCCAGATTTATGTGGAGGAAGAATCTGCTTTTATTGCACAAGAAAGGTTTGTTGAAGCAGATTTATACATGTTTAATTGAAAATATTCTCAACTATGTTCTAGGAAAAATCTAGTTTCACCCACTCCATCATAGCTGCATTCTGATTGGCTTTCACTATGTCATAACTTCATTCTGATTGGCTCACATATCTCAAATATAACTGCATTATAATTTTGGCTTTTAACCCCCCCCCCCAATCTAATAAAAAAAAAAAAAAAAAAACACCCAATAATTGGCTAAAACTCCCCCCCCCCCCCCCCCCCACGAAAACAACTTAGGACAGATGGAAATGATATACATGAAACTAAATTAAAGGGGGGCAGATACAGAAATGTAAAGTGTCTAATCATTCACAGGAAGAGTACAAGACCTAACAATATCCAATAGTGATGGGCCGAACACCCCCCTGTTCGGTTCTTCACCAGAACATCTTGAACAGGGAAAAAGTATTAGCGAACATGCAAACTCTATTAAAGTCTATAGGACATGAACAAGAAAAATCAAAAGTTCTCATTTTAAAGGCTTATATGCAGGTTGTTGTCATAAAAAGTGTATGGGGACCTGGGTACTGCCGTGGGGGACATGTATCAATGCAAACAATTTTTTTGTAAACAACCATTTTTACAGAAGCAGTGATTTTAAAAATGCTTGAAGTCAAACAATAAAAATGAAAAATTAAATATCCTGCCTGGGAGGTCTCCTTAATGTGCCTGTAAAGTGGCGCATTTGTACGATGTATAGATCTTGCTGCAGCAATACTGATATTTCTAAAGGAAAAAAAACGTTGATTAAACTTGCTCATGGCTGTAATGCATTGTTGGCTCCCAGCAATACAGATAAAAAAAAAAACTTGAAAAAAACGGCATAGGCCACGCCAAAATTTAAAATCCATACCAGACCCTTATCTGAGCATGCAGCCTGGCAGGCCAGGAAAGAGGGGGGGGACAAGCGAGTGCCCCCCCTCCTGAACCATACCAGGTCTGCTTGCCCTCAACATGGGGCGGGTACTTTGTGGTGCCCCCAAAGCACCTTGTCCCCGTGTTAAAGGGGACAAGGGCCTCTTCCCGACATCCCTGGGCTGTGGTTGTGGGGGTCTGCGGGTGGGGGGGCTTATCAGAATCTGGAAGCCCCCCTTAACAAGAGGCCCCCAGATCCTGCCCCCCCCCGGGTGAATGGGTATCATGTACATCGTACCCCCTACCCATTCACCAAAAAGTGTAAAAAAGGAAAAAACAAATAAGACATAGGCACCCAAAGCACCCTCCCCATGTTGAGGGCAAGTGGCCTGGTATGGTTCAGGGGGGATGGGTTGCTTGCTCGTCCCCCCCCCTATCCTGGCCTGCCAGGCTGCATGCTTGGATAAGGGTCTGATATGGATTCTGATATGATGGATGTTGGCGTGGAGTTCCCCTTAAAATCGTACCAGACCCAAAGGGCCTGGTAAAGATTTTTTTTTTTTCAATTTTGTCATAGGGTTCCCCTCAACCACTTAAATACAGGGCACTTGCACCCCCTTCCTGCACTGCCCACGAACTATGAGTGACAGGGACACAAAACTTGGGGAACCCCGAGAGGGAACCCAGGACTACAACTTATTTATACATTTTAAAAGTGGGGTATGCCTGTACCGTACACTGACTGCACCAAAATAACACACTATCCACAACCTACCTGCATAATCTCTATTGTCACACACTACACACAGCTGCCATGTAAGCAGCAGCCTTATTTAGTGTGGGGCGTGGACTTAGCCCCAGAGCCATGATTAGCTAAAGGCACTCTGCCTTTGGCCAATCATGGCTCTGACAGGACATTGTGCTGTGATTGGCCAAAGCATACAGGTTAGGTGTGTGCTTTGCACAATCACAAGCATTTAATCAATCGCGCAGTGCATTATGGGGCGCTCATCGGTGGGCGAACTTCCTGCCGAGCGCCCAGGTGTTCGGCGAACACACGAACCCCCAATGTTCGAGTCAAACTTACGTTCAACTTGAACATCAAGCCCTTTTTTAATATCCAATGCAATATCCAAGTTATTGAAAAACTTCTCATATTTCTTTTATTTCAGCAGATCTGCTGCCAAGGCACTAGTGATGTGGTCCCTACGAAAGGGCTGAAAGACTGAGGTATAGAACACTAGTGTTTTGCCTTGACAGAAGTCAGTAGACCAGAACCAGAGGGGTTCAAATCTTCACTTTTTTAGTTTTACGTATTTTGTCAAGGATTAATAATGCTAAGAAGCACCTTTACGTTATAGTGAAAGATCAACTAAAACAGATCATACTCAAAATTTTGGAAATTAAAAAAGAGATGAAGGCCCTGAATCTCTTGAAACAAAACAAAATGATCATACCCCAAGCTTAACACACAATATGGGCGCTTTCAGTCAAACATTTAAATCTTGTGAAGCATTCTAGCGGGTTACTTGGTAAGAACTAACAGGGAGGGGACAACTTGAAAGACCATAATATTTTTTGAAATAGGCAAATGTTATAGGCAATAAATACTTGTATATATTTCTAGCATCCAAGGGAGCCCAGAACATTGATTTGTGCGGCAAATGTGAGTATTTGAGTACCTCTATTTTAATAAAGTAACTTGTGATACAGAATTACTTCTTAAAACAGAAGTTTTATATAAATGCCCTCACTTCCAGCACAAACACCAAAAACAAGGCACTCATTCTTTTTTGCCCACTGGTGCATCCAGAACTGCTGGTGCATGGCACAGATATAGTCATAATTTTACAGAGCTGGTATTATTAACTTGCATACAGCTGTTTGGGGTTTCTTAGCGCTAATCAGTGCTAAATATGACTTTGCTGGCTCTATAGCGTGGTCCATTTGCATTTTTTAAATCGATTGCAAAACAATTTTTTTTTCTAGAAATAACAAAAATTTAACACTTACCACTTCTGTGCAATGGTTATGCACAGAGCAGCCTCAATCCTCCTCTTCTGGGGTCTCCTGCCTGCGCTCCTGGCTCCACCCCCCCCCAGCCGCGTGCCCCCATAGCAAGCCGCCTGCTATGGGGGCACTCATGTGTGCCCGCTCCTCTCTGTGAGTCGAAAATACACGCAAAGCGTCGCTCGGGCCTGCCTCCTCGTCACTGGCTCTGATTAACAGCAGTGGGAACCAATGGCTCCTGCTGCTGTTTCTGAGCCAATCAGAAGTGAGAGATTTGGCTCTCATGCACATGGCTGGACCGAGATTGGGTTCAGGTATGTATTTAGCAGGGTGCAGAAGGGCAAAAAAAGAAAAATTGTGTGTGTGGGGGGGGGGGGGTCAGGGTGTCAGGCAAATAATTTCTTTTTGCCCCTTTTGGATATCAGTGCACCCAGAACCACTGTATTGTCAACTTGCATATAGCTGCATCAGGTTTATTAGTTCTTATCTTTGATAGATTGGACTTTGCTGACTCTATGGTGTGGGCCATTCACTTTTTTTACGTTACATTTTTAATGCAAATCTTTTCACAATTTTGACCAAAAAAGCTTATTTATTTTAAGGCAACAATAACTGAAGGCTAAATACATTGAAAAATTAAGTTAGCAAAACCAGTAAAACAAACTGTTTAGACCCTAAGAAATATAGCCCCTTTACCCTTCAGTAGGCTGATAAACTATGCATTCATAAGGGAATGTATACAACAAAAACCCAACAGCTATAATAAATGACAACATACAATTAAACTAGGAAATGTACAATAACTAATTTTGAATGATCATGCCTTTTGTATAAAGCATTAAACCTCCAGGCTTAAAACATCATTAATCCAACTCAAACACAAAAAACTTTTTCCTTCTTGACAGAAACTTAATGAGCACGAATACTATTTTCACCCTGTGCGCATCGAGTTTCCTTCTGAATTACATAACGACGGCACAACGATTCCAAAGGCTAAGGAAATTCCTCCTCGAAGCCAACCTGAGTCTTCTCTGCTGGAAAGATCTCTTTGAATCGACTTTCTCCTCCGCAAATTCTGCCTATCCATGCTGAAGTTTCAGTTTAGTGCAGCTAAATTGCCCTTTGCAAATGATAAATGCCAAATTTCCTGGGGAGTGTAAAATTATAGAAGAGGAAGTTGACAACGGAAATAAAAATGTCAATGTGTCTATGTAGTGTGATTGACAGAAATATGTAAAAACCTCAAGCTCTGCTGTGTATTCTTTTCTGACAATCCTGCAGAAAGGAGATATCTTTCCCGTACGTCGATGCAGTGAGTCGAGGGGAGAAGGGGAGAGGGGGGTGACCGTTTTGTTTAATTTGAACATATCAGGAAATGGATTATAAAACAAATAGACACAGGCGCCATCATATAACCACGATGAAACTTATTTTATTGGAAGTAATGAAATCAGGACATGTGGTGATGCGTGAAAAAGATTCACTCATACTGGGAAGCCAAGCAATGAGAATCGGCATTCGGAGATGTCAAGCAGATGACTGCGGGAATGGATATGAAAACAACCGGAGAAAAAGCTACCGTATCATAAACCATGTGGACAAAGAATTCCACTGAACATTCCAATAAAGAACCAATCTTCTTTCCTGCATGAATTGCAGAGGTGTAATTGGGGGGGATGACAAGAGCAGCTGCTCAGAATGCAAAGACATGGTAGAGATACTGCACTATAAAAAGAAGGAAAAATATAATTAAAATGTCTGAGGCTTGTGCATATGGCTGGAAAGAGACTCTGAATAAGACTCTTACTGCTGTTATATTTTCTCTAAAATTGCCACCGTCTTGGGTAATATACCAGCCTCCTAGTTTGAAGAGGAAAATGGCTGTAAGTCTGACGACATTGAGGTGCAGCATAAAAATGTTTTGGAATAGGGAGGTTGTTATAAACTTTGGTACAAAAATTCATAGTTACATCTTTTATTGATTATAAAGATAAAGCCACTCAGCTTTTTAAAAGCAAGGAAAAAAAACTGCAAAATGTAGGGCATTGAAAAGTCCATCAAGCAGGGTAAAACAGCAGACAGGAATTTTGTAGGTATGCTACGAGTACAGACAAGCTTAGAAATAAGTTAAACTATAGGTCAGGGCTCAAATTGGGTCACAGACAAGTTTGTAATATATATCTTCACATACAGTATCTCACAAAAGTGAGTACACCCCTCACAATTTTGTAAATATTTTATTATATCTTTTCATGTGACAACACTGAAGAAATTACACTTTGCTACAATGAAAAGTAGTGAGTGTACAGCTTGTATAACAGTGTAAATTTGCTGTCCCCTCAAAATAACGGAACACACAGCTAATAATGTCTAAACCACTGGCAACAAAAGTCAGTACACCCCTAAGTGAAAAAGGCCAAATTGGGCACAATTAGCCATTTTCTCTCCCCAGTGTCATGTGACTCGTTAGTGTTACAAGGTCTCAGGTGTGAATGGGGAGCAGGTTTAGTAAATTTGGTGTTATCACAGTCACTCTCTCATACTGGTCACTGGAATTTCAACATGTTACCTCATGGCAAAGAACTCTCTGAGGATCTGAAAAAAAGAATTGTTGCTCTACATAAAGATGGCCTAGGCTATAAGAAGATTGCCAAGACCCTAAAACTGAGCCGCAGCACAGTGGCCAAGACCATACAGGGGTTTAAAAAGACAGGTTCCACTCAGAACAGGCCTTGCTTTGGTTAACCAAAGATGTTAAGTGCACATGCTCAGCGTCATATCCAGAGGTTACCTTTGGTAAATAGATGTACGAGTGCTGCCAGCATTGCTGCAGAGGTTGAAGGGGACAGCCTGTCAAATCTCAGACCATATGCCACACACTGCATCGAATTGGTCTGCATGGCTGTCATCCCAGAAGGAAGCCTCTTCTAAAGATAATGCACAAATAAGCCTGCAAACAGTTTGCTGAAGACAAGCAGACTAAGGATATGGATTACTAGAACCATGTCCTGTGGTCTGACGAGACCAAGATAAACTTATTTGGTTCAGAGGGTGTCAAGCATGTGTGGCGGCAATTGGATGAGGAGTACAAAAACAAGTGCGTCTTGCCTACAGTCAAGCATGGTGGTGCGAGTGTCATGGTTTGGGGCTGCATGAGTGCTGCCAGCACTGGAAAGCTTTAGTTCATTGAGGAAACCATGAATGCCAACATGTACTGTGACATACTGAAGCAGAGCATGATCCCCTCCCTTTAAAGATTGGGCCGCAGGGCAGTATTCCAACATGATAACGACCTCCAAGACGACCACTGCCTTGCTAAGGAAGCTGAGGGTCACGGTGATGGACTGGCCAAGCATGTCTCCAGACCTTAACCCTATTGAGCATCTGTGGGGCATCCTCAAATGGAAGGTGGAGGAGCGCAAGGTCTCTAACATCCACCAGGTCTGTGATGTCATCATGGAGGAGTGGAAGAGGACTCCAGTGGCAACCTGTGAAGCTCTGGTAAACTCCATGCCCAAGAGGGTTAAGGCAGTGCTAGAAAATAAATGGTGGCCATACAAAATATCGACACTTAGGGCCCAATTTGGACATCTCCACTGCCAGCGGTTTAGATAATAATAGCTGCGTGTTGAGTTATTTTGAGGGGACAGCAAATGTACACTGTTATACAAGCTGTACACTCACTACTTTACATTGTAGCAAAAGTGTAATTTGCTCAGTGTTGTCACATGAAAAAATATGATAAAATATTTACAAAAATGTGAGGGATGTACTCACTTTTGTGAGATACTGTAACTTTATTAAGCATTGCCCAGTTTTTCCAATCTCAAAATCAGTGGCAAGTGATATGGTACACTATATCTTGGTTTCAAACCATATACTCCTGCAGATCAAATTCATTCTAGAGGATGAAAAAATAATAATCATTCACACCCGTGACACCACCAACCCTCTCAAAACCTGTGAAACAATTAAACTAGAAAAAGAATAAAACATATATGGGGGGCAGAGGGAATTACAGTTGTATGGTGAGAAGACCTTGGCGCTGGGTAAAAAAAGTAAAAAAAGAAAATATTAAAAAAAAAAAAAAGTATTTTTCTCTGCTTTACTAAAGCTCACAAAAATAGTGAAGAATGTCCTCATTGTGTTTTGATAGAGATTGTTTTTCGCCTTTGTTTGGGTTTGCTAAAATTCAGGAAAAATTATTCTTTATTCCTCAAATTGAAGAGTTTAAAAATCCCCATGTTTTAAATAATTAGTCTTTTGCATAAAATAGTTTTTTAGGTTTCAGGCCTCTTGTGGAGCTCTAAAAGGATGGTTTCCAAGATGAGACTATAAGAGCTTAGCAAAGAGAGCACTAAAAAATATTAGAAGCACTAAGAATGATGCCGCTCCACAGTGGCCAGGTTAGGGTGGGCTGACCCTCTAAATATCATCCCCGGGTGTTAAAGTGGTTAAGTCACATCTATTATATTCTTTTACCATCTCTGTTTTAGGAACAATAAATACAGCGTGTGATTTTTTTTTGAATTATAAAGCTAAATACCTTCTTTGCCCAGCTCTGCTGTGTGATCACATTCTCTTCCTCTGCTCTCCTTCTTGATCTAAAGAGTACATTGGGAGGGGCTGAATTCCCATATGACGTATGCAGCTTCCAGGCCTTATAGTAAATACGTAGACTAAAGGGCCTTTTATAATTCCCAACTCCAAAGCAGAGATGTATAGTAACTAAGTAGAACTACTTCACTACTGTACTTAAGTACCGAAAGGCGGTATCTGTACTTTCCTAGAGTAGAATTTTTTTCTCCTACTTCCACTTTTACTTCACTACATTTTTTCGATGATTTCAATACTTCTACTCCAATATTTTTTTTTGTGCTGCATAGTTACTCGTTACTATTATAAAAATTACCACTGCCAGAACAGTAGATGGCAGGTTTCATGAAGCTCAAAACATGTGTATTATCAGCGCATACAAAAATAAATGCTACTGTATGTATAAATAAAAGCTGCATTTGAAATAATAAAAAACAATATGATGTTCAAACTTTTGACTTCTTTCTTTAATAACTACATAACACAGTACTTTTACTTTCAGTACTTGAGTAGCAATTTTTTTTTCAAATCTACTGGTACTTTAACTTTCTGTACTTGAGTAGCAAATTTTTTAAAAAAAACTACTTGCAATACTTAAGTACAAAAAATGTTGAATACTTTAGTACTTCTACTCAAGTCATTTTTTGATCGAGTACTTGTACTTTTACTCAAGTATGGGTTTCGAGTACTTTATACAACTCTGCTCCAAAGTTTTACTTATGTCAGAGGATGGACTGTTGTCTAAAGCATGCCACCATTATAATGTTTAACTAGAAGCATAAGCTGCTAATGCTGGAGGAGGACCAATAGATTGTGCAGGTTGAAAATCTTGACAGCCTATTGCTCCTACATGCAATAAGTTAATAAGTGATTGCTCATCGCTTTCCTCATCCCTATATATAGGAACAAACACAACATACATATGAACTAACTTGTCATGCCTGTGCACCATGCTGCCAAGACTGAGGACCAGTGGCAGTTGAATCTTACATCCACATACAACCACCTGGAGAGGTGTATGGGGAATCTAAGACCTTTTTTTTTTTAAATAAAGACATAGAGGAATTCTAAGATAAAAGTACTGTGTATGGCGAGAATTCCTTCTAATGGCTGGCAGGTATCAGCAAAAAAATATTAAAGTCTGTGTGTACAGAAGCTAACACACCATCTTCATTTTGACAATTCATTCTCAGGCTAATGAAACATTCTATGAAATGAGACTTGGCCACAGAGGGAGAAGAGACAAAACCGACACTTTTCCAGGTACGCAAGGGAAGTTGATTAAAAAAAGAGAGAGAATCAAAATAAATAAAGCAATTTGCCATGAGAAAATTATATTCTGCAAAATGATATCGTTGCTCTGCGGGAAACAAGTCTGTTGTGATTGTTTTATATTCACATCATATTGTACAGAAAAATGAAAAAGAAGCAATATCGGAACAGTTAAATGTCTAAGCTGCCATACATTGTCAAATATTACAGAGACACACCATGAGGTCTTATAGTAAATATGTAGGCTTAACTGGTTCATAGGGAAAATATACCCATGTTGCATCCTCGGATTTGGGATGCCCAAAACCCCCCAAACTCAGAGGTCCTCTAATATAGCAAACAGAACTGGCAATAGTGATGGGTGACAGAGGGAGATATGTCAATATTTGCAAAACAGTGAGTCCCAGGTTTGGGAGATTTTAGATTGCACTGAAATAAAATCTGAGGCTTGGGCCTCACACACCCTACTTGTTTTATTTGTTCAACCCAACAGCTCAGGTCGAAGCTACAATTTGATGTTAGTACAGAGATCTCCCCCGCTGTGCTATTGTGTTCTGACAGGGGGGACGCTGCCCCCCCCCCCACCAGAACACTCCGGTCAGCGCTCTCAGCCATTGGCTAAGAGCAATGATCGAGAGCCAGATGCAAACTTTTTTCAGTCATGACCCTGCTTCTGTCAGACCAGCTGCCGTACACATGGGCCCGATTGTCGGCCGGTTTTTATTGCACAGGCCGATGCCGCACCACATTTAGCCCGTGTGTACTAGGCTTTAGAGAGGACTGTTCTATTCGCCTTGGGACACTTTAACTGAGCTGGGGGGGGGGGGGGTGAAGTGTTAATTTAAACAGAGTAGACCACCTTTTTAACCCATATATTTACTCTATCATTTGTGAACAGTATCTTCTAGGCCTGATAAAAAGAACTATATGAATAAAAGTGCGATTCAACTGCAAAACATATTTCATAGTTCTTTGTAAGTATCCACCCTGGAAAGTATTTGGGATGACATGGAAATAAGGCTAAGCAACTCAACTATGCATGAAAACATAGGAACTGGAGTACAGAAAAAATGGCAGCAGGTACTCTGGACTGATGAGCCAAACATTTAAATATTTGGCTGTAACAAAAGGCAGTTTGTTCACAAAGGCTATGCTGTACCATTAGGAAGGTGTGAGACTGACCCCAAATGTATTCTGCAGCAGAACAGCAACTCCAAACATACAGCCAATGTCATTAAGAACGATCTTCTGTGTAAAGAAGAACAAGGAGTCCTGGAAGGAACGGTTTGGCCCCCACAGGGCCCCGATTTAAGCATCATCGAGTCTTTCTGGGATTACATGAAGAGATAGAAGGATTTGAGGTAGCCTACATCCACAGACCTGTCGTTAGTTCTCCAAGATGTTTAGAACATCCTATCTGCTGAGTTCCTTCAAAAACTGTGTGCCCCTAGAATTGATGCAGTTTTGAATGCAAAGGGTGGTTACACCAAATATTAACTTGATTTGGATTTCTGCTCATTTAGTTTTTATTTTGGTAATTTATAAAAATTGCTTATTAACACTTTTCTACTACTACTATTAGGAACATTAACATTAAAGTGTTAGTCCACCCTTACACTAAAATCCCTGCATCTATAGAAATCCATGATCTAACACTAACCAATCTAGCCCTGTAAAGAAAAAAACAGTATAAATACCTTTTTTTAAGCCGATCCGACCCAATCCAACACTGAGCTGTCAGCCGCGGCTTTGCTGTGGAGGCGGGGGCAGAGGACACAACCGACAAAGGAAGCCCCATAGTAAGTCTATGGGTGAGGTCACTTTCAATTCATTTCACAGCCGTTGTCAGCTGTGTCCTTTGCAGAGCTTCCGCCACTGGAGACAGGATCAGAGTGGGCTTCAAAAAAGTTATGTATACGGATTTCTTCTTTACAGAGCTAGATAGGTTAGTGTTAGATCGTGAATGTCTATAGATGCAGGGATTTTAGTGTTAGAGTTGACTTACACTTTAACATTAATAAATCTAAGATCATGGCAACCGGTGCCACCACTGCGTGGCAAATAGAAGGAGAAGAAATGCAAACAGTGACAGATTTTATCTTCCTAGGCTCCAATCACGGCAGACAGTGACTGTAGCTATGCAAATAAGAAACACTTGCTTCTTAGGAGCAAAGCAATCCTAGACAACATTATAAAAAGTAGAGACATTACCCTACCGACAAAGTGCTGTATAGTCAAAGCTATGGTATTCCCAGTAGTAACCTATGGCAGTGAAAGCTGGACCATAAGGAAGGCTGAACGCCGAAGAATTCATGCTTTTGAATTATGGTATTGGAGAAGACTCTAGAAAAGTCCCTTGGATGGCAATAAGATCAAACCAGGCAATCTTGAAGGAAATCAACCCTGAATATCCACTGGGAGGACAGATCCTAAAGCTGAAACTCGAATACCTTGGCCACCAAATGCGAAGAGAGGACTCTTTGGAAAAGACCCTGATGCAGGGAAACATTGACGGAAAAAGGAGAAGAGGGTGACAGAAAACAAGATGGATAGATAGCACCGTCAAAACAATGAACATAAAGTTAAGCAAGCTCCGGGAGGCAGTGGAGAACAGAAAAGTCTGGCGCGCTATGGTCCATGAGGTCACGAAGAGTCGGACACGACTAAAGGACTGAACATCAACTACTACTATTTATAAAAGCATTCATAATTTACAGCACTTTTTCGCACTGGATTAAATCTTTTGCACAGTACTGTGTATATATTATATGTATATATATATATATATATATATATTACATATACAGACACACATACAAGTATATACATACAGTATGCTGACTTTAAATACGTTCAAAAGAATAATATCATTGATGCAGATTTATTCTGATATGTGTTTCAGCCCTGATAAAGGGGGATTGTTTGGCTCCCAAAATGCATTGGTTGGCGCTATTTTGTCAATCTCGCATGGACTGTTTAGCTTTTCACCTTTTTTGGAGGGCCCACTTTGTAGTAGAGCTGCCAAGGTACAGACACCAAATAACCATTAATGTTTCACCTTTCTACAAACAAAAGATCCAGCAAAAGTCCAACATTCTCATATTCCCCCCCTCTTGGACATTAATTTAAACTGGCTGTTAATGCGCAAGGCTCCCTAGAACACAACACCCAACACTGCAGATATGTCCATCCTTGCTGTTTAGCATTGAATGGAGGCATCGAGTGATTTCTTTAATTCAGCCCTTGGGGTTGAATGAAACATGGTATGGTGTGGCATCAATGAAGTTGCCGAGTGTGCTATCTGGAAGTGGTGTATGCCTGTAGACAGCATTATAAATCCTTAGACATATCCTTTGATAGAAGGCAGTGCACATATGTATGTGTATTTTAACTATATACACTCACTGGCCACTTTATTAGGTACACCTGTTCAACTGCTTGGTAACACAAATTGCCAATCAGCCAATCACATGGCAGCAACTCAATGCATTTAGGCATCTAGATGTGAAGACGACGTGCTGAAGTTCAAACTGAGCATCAGAATGGAGAAGAAAGGGTATTAAAGTGACTTTGAACGTGGCATGGTTGTTGGTACCAGATGGGCTGACCTGAGTATTTTAAAAACTGCTGACCTACTGGGATTTTCATGCACAACCATCTCTAGAGTTTACAGAGAATGGTCCGAATTTCTTGAACATGACAATGAGTTCACTGTACTCCAATGGCCTCCACAGTCACCAGATCCCAATCCAATAAAGCAACTTTGGGTGGAACGGGGTATTCGCTTCATGGAAGTGCAGCGGACAAATCTGCAGCAACTTTGTGATGCTATCATGTCAATATGGACCAAAATCTCTGAGGAATGTTTCCAAACACCTTGTTAAATCTATGCCATGAATAACTAAGGCAGTTCTGAAGGCAAAAGGGATTCCAACACGGTATTAGCAAGGTGTACCTAATAAAGTGGCCGGTGAGTGTATTTAGCTGTTTGCCGTGATTTCAGCTTTAAAATTCACTGTAAGCAATGTTGCTGCAAAGTCACTTTCTTCCCTTCTTCTCAGAGGCTTGATCACAGATGCATGAACCCATATTAACTCCCCCACTCACAGACCCATCATCAGATGCTAATAACCTCTCGGTTATCTTCCTTTGCATAAGTAGTAGCGAGGGATATTAAGTTTACACGCTTAATAATACAGTAACCTTAGTAACGGATCGCATTTAACATTTCAGAAAGGGTGTCGTCCATCTTGTAACCCTCTCTGTTCCTGGAATGCTGAAATGGAGGAAGCTTAGGTTCTACTGGAAATAGACTGTAGCGCACATGGCTTTGTCATGATTAGGACTGTGGTACGCAGAGGATCATGTATGAAATGTGGAGCCTTCCTAAGCAATTACACGTCTTCATCAGTTTTATAACCTCTGACAGTTCCCCACAGCAACACATTTACTAAACCATTTTTGAAGCGTAGGCCCTGCTCCATAAAGCCTGCATCAGCCTGTAACCCTGCTGGATCCCACCAACAAATTCAGCAGCATGCTGGCTATACTTAGCCCAGGCAGTCAGAGAGCCAGGGTACCACAAAACCAGTTATTTGTACAAACAGGCAACTATGGGAAAAATACAGAAGGAGTCATGATGGTTCATTGGTTTTATTTTCCCGCAGGATAATCTTGGATGCAACTGCTTCTTCTACCGAACCATAGCGAAATCTGTTAAATGATTGTTCAGAAGTACCAGTGATGTGAACCATGTGGCTGTAGGGATGCTATGTACAAATCCTGTAATCTGGTTACCAGATCCCCCTTATTACCTTGAAAGTCATTTTTTTGTCCTATTTCTACTTTCCCTGTATCCTTTGCTATGTTTGTCCCCAACAGATTCCCTTTAAATGCATTTCTTATACATGTAGAATGAGTTCTGGAATTCTGTCTTTATATTAGATTTCTGCAGAAATCTCTCGGAAACGTTTAAAACTTTATCAAAATGCCAAAAACATACTTACAGACATGAAGAGCATATATCACATTGAATGAGTCCACCACATGTGGAGGTAGTCATCCAGTTAATTGGACCGCCGACAGGCCTCGGGAGACAAGCCCCCCCTGCCGGGGCTCCGAGGAGTGGGGGTTTGTCTCCCGAGTCATGTCGGCGATCCAATTACAGGGATGACTACCTCCACATGTGGTGGACTCATTCAATGCGATATATGCTCTTCATGTCTGTGAGTATGTTTTTGGCATTTTGATAAAAAGATTTAAACATGTCCGAGGGTAATGCACTCGGTGCTTGTGCCTCCTTTCTTTCTTTCCTATGCACTTCTGATTGGAGTTCCCCGTCTGAGGAGAGCAGCAAGCCTATTATTCCCATTGGAGAGAGCACTTGGGTGATTTAGCGGTTTGGATTATTGAGGATTTACAATCAGTCTAACACTGGAAACTGGAAGACATGAGGAGAGAAAACACTGAAGGACTTCAACAAAATGGGTTGATGCCTCTCCACTGTACAAACATGGAACAGCAATAAAGACTATTTTTACATAAAAATGGGAAGGGGTTAAAGGATTAGAACCTCTGAGTTTGGTTTATGTTTCAGTCTAGGTTCTACTTGGAGAAAGTTCCCCCACACTTCCTGTCCTATTGACTATTGATGCCAAGAGGTAGTAAGAGGAACACACCAGAGCCCAACATAGGTCATTACCTTTCCCCACACTACTCAAAATGAAAAGAAGAAACTTTAAACTGGTAAGGTCAATGACCTATGCTGTCTAATTTGGAGGGAGGGGTGTTTGGAATGAACCACAAGGCTGTTAAAAACCACACTGGAATCGGATTGCATGGGTGTTTAGACCCATGTGATCCGATTCCAGCTGATTTCACAGTTTGCACTGCATTCTGCAATTTGATTTGGGGGTAGCATTACCTTTATATTGCCACCCCCCAGCAGTGTGAACTGCCTGTGATTCAGATGCCATGCACGTGGGAGCCCTACAACGGAGATTTCTCTGTGTGCTCGACATATAAAACAAAATAAAGTCACATAAATATTTATAAATCTATTTATATCCTTAGCTTGTTGAAGTGATGATAAATGTGCTGATACAAGACATGAACGTTTTCCAACACATCTTTCTAAAACTGCAGCCAATGCCATAAAAACAATATAAATAAACAATTATCACACATGCAGAAAGAAAGAAAACCTACCAAATCTGTCCATAGCCCCATTTTTCAGCAAAAAAACATTCCCTCAAGTCCTGCTTAGTAGATGTATGGGGTGTGGGTCATTTGTTTCTTAAAATGCAATCACAACCATTCTAAAACAATAAAATCACCACTGGCTGTTCAGAAGACCCATTTACATGTGTCTAAACCAGTGGTCCTTGAACTGTGGCCCTTTGCTTGACTGCATTCAGCCCTTGGGTCACTTTTCATGCAAATTATACCAATGATGGCCCAACCGTTCCTCCCACTAACACCAGTGCTAAGGCACTATTCCTCCCACTGATACCAACAATTGGGCACTGTTCCTCTAACACCAATAATGGAGCACAATTCCCCCACTGATACCAACAATGGGGGCATCATTCCCCCCAATAAAACCAATGATGGGGCATAGTAGACACTCAATGGCCACAGTTTGCCCCCCCCCCCCCTAGGAGCCTGAAGGAAAGTAAACTGGCCCTTTGCTTAGAAAGTTTGGAAACCCCTTGTCTAAACATTTGCTCAGGTAGTTCACAGAGAGGCCCATAAGCTCTAAAACCCAAGGCACACTGGTATTGGTCAATCACCATTATGGGCATTCTCTCTAACCAATAGTGACACCTGGAGGTGGACAGAGCAGGTAATAACCTAAGCTGGTTGCATATCGGTGCACCTCATGATTGGGTGCTAATGGGGTGCTATGTAAACATCTAAACAGATGGTCAGACACTTATCTACACAGTAAATGATGGTTTAGGAGTTTTATTTTAGTCAAAGGATTGTTTTAAAGAAAACTGGTAGTGCCATAGCATAGTTTGTAACCCATCACATTCAATAGAAGACACTTCCAAGAGCCAAAAAGGTAATATTTTTTATTTTATTTAATATTGGGAACTCTTAAACATGAGGCACTCTAAATTGAAAATGCAAACTTTCAACTAGCAAATTGGTGCATGGCCATGCTACCTCCCAACCCTTTGCCTCCCCAGACTGTGGAGTAAGAGAGGTACACTCCAAAGAATACCAGAACTCACATTAAGGACAAATGTATTCATGAATGAAACCAAAAATTTGCAAAATACTATTTTGTGAAGCATGACTTCAGAAAGGAAAGTCAATAGCTGGCCCTTCTTCCTTCTCAGAATTCACTGAGGAATTCACTATTGGTCTCAATGGAAGCGAGTTGTGAGAGGCATAAGACGCAGGCCAGTAATCTTCTTCACGATGTCTAAGAGAGTGTAATGGCTGGCTCATCTGGGTGTGTGAGGGTATGAGCCTGTAATTAGGGTCGCTTACATTTCAATCTTTAGTGTAGCTACTTTAATATGGGCACAGGTGAACTTTAAAGAGAATCTCCACTTCAAAGAAAAAATGGGAATTATCTTATCACAGAAGTGGCCAGCGATGTTGGTTTGGACTCCAAAACCTGCAGTGATTTTGGTGCTCAGCCTACTGCTGTCTGTAATTCTTACAATCGGTCTATTACAATTATTTCAGCTTTTTTACTAAACCAAACAAAGTAGCACAGTGCTGAAAATGGCCACTGATCAACAGACTGCCTCTAAATCAGCTGAAAACAAATAGTTGAAAGATAGGGTCCTCACAAGCACATATGAAAATCAGGATCTTCAAGCACTGCTCTTCCAGTTATCAAAACATCAGAGAAAAAATTAAAAATGGCAAAGGTCTAGCTGCATTCGTTTGAAGCTATCTAAAACTTAGATGATTCTTCTACAAATCTAGAGAAGTACCAGCAATGGGACACGTACAGAAACAGGGAGTGTGCAAGAAGGAAATGTTATTGGTCTGTCATTAAAAATCCAAGAGTTGCGCTAATTCAAAGGGCTCCCCCTTCATCTGGGCTTGATACTATTGAACTAAGTGTGTACTGTATTGCGCTGATATATTTAGAGAGATCCCTATGTAGTAATTGGTCCGGTGACCACCCCAGATGGTGGTTAAGCTGGTTTAACCAGCATCTGGAGCTCTGGTCTTCCTTCTTATACACCTTGTCCTTTATCGAGCAATGAGCCGACCTTTGGCTACCACTTCTAGGATAGCTGCTTAATGACATTTGGATTTGGTTGGAATTTATGACAAAAGAGTCTGAATAAAACTGAGTCTGGCCATTATAAGTCCTGCTTTTAGTGCTTCCCTTCTAGCATGCCCAGTAACTTTTATCCCTAATCCCCACTTCAAAAAAGATTTGCCTTTACATACTCTATTTTTTTGTGGATGATGGCACTGTAAATAATTTTAAAAAAATTCTAAAGTACCTTTTTCCTAATCGATATACAGCTGTGACATGACCCAGCTCTTTCCCAACCTGTCTGCAGGGAAACATAAGCAGGAGGATCTTCTAGTCCTATGGTGCTGGTCACATGTTCAAAAAACAGCCTTTGGAATACAGAGTAAAAAATCATTTATATCAATAAATGGCTTGAATTGTAATACATATATATTTGAAATTAAAGTTATAATATTTTGTGTCAAGAACATGCAGGTTTCTGCCAGTCACAGGCTTTGTTACATTCCTCCAGCCTGTGTCTTAGAATAAGAGGGAGGTGAAGCCTTCATTAATCTACATGTAATATCCCACACCCATTGTGTTTAGCTGGTTAGTGGGCATGGAGGAGGAGGGAGGGAGTGGGCTGTCATTTACCACTGTGTATACGCCCAAATGTGTGACTCTATAGTCACATAGTCTGATCAGATACGATAGGGAGGACATGCTCAGCATAAAAACTCACTGAAAACTGAGCATGTGCCACAGCTGGAAAATCCCTAGCTGAATTGGGAACATGAACAGAAGGTGGAGATAGAGAGCAGCAGCATCAACCAGGTTTTTTGCAGAATATAGAAAACAAATCTAATAGTGACCGAGTGAGTATGAACAGCATGTAATACAGCATAATTCGATAGTTTTTATGATGTGGGTTTAGTGACACTTTAACCACTTGCCGACCAGTCACGTTGACTGTACTGCGGCAAAGTGGTTAGTTATCGTCCAACGACGTAGACCTACGTCGCTGGACACCTCCCCTTGTGGGCGGCGGATCTTCTAAGTGACAGACAGGGTCAGATTGCAGGGTTCAGCATAGCTGAACCTGCGATCTGTCCCTGTGTCACTCAGTCACCTCCCCCCACACACGTTAGTAAGCACCAGGCATACATTAACCCCTTGATCACCAATAAAAATTAACCCCTTCCCTGCCAGTGTCATTTTTACAGTAACAGTGCATATGTATAGCACTGATTACTCTAGTAATGTCACTGGTACCCCACAAATGTCAGTCAAGGGTCCGCTCTGTCCGCCGCAATGTCGCAGTCCCGCAAAAAAAAAAATTGCAGATTGCCGCCATTACTCGTTAAAAAAACCCACCACAAATGACAGAAATCTTTCCCTTAGTTAGTAAACGCAATAACTTTTGCACAAACCAATCAAAATACGCTTATTGCAATTTTTTTTACCAAAAATATGTAGCAGAAAACAAAATTGGCCTAAAATAAAAAAATTCGATTTTTACATTTTGGGGGGGGGGGGGGGGGGGGGATTTCATATAAAAAATGTGAAAAATATTATTTTTTCAAAACTGTCACTCTTTTTTGTTTATAGCGCAAAAAGTAAAAATCGCACAGGTGATCAAATACCACCAAAAGAAAGCTCTGTTTGTGGGAAAAAAAAGGACGTACATTTCGTTTGGGTACGGCGTTGCATGACCGCGCAATTGTCAGTTAAATTCACACAGTGCCGAATCGCAAAAAGTGGCCCTAGACGTAAGACAGCAAAATCCTCCGGTGGTAAAGTGGTTAAGATAAATATTAAAGTTTGCATGTAGTTTTTTTATCTAAAGCTAAACGTAAGGTGACTTGTGCTGAATTTTTAGATAAGACATAGCACTGGCTTTATTAGCCACTTTCTTCAGCTCGGGTTTAGGATTAGTTAATCATATTCTTTTTTAGCTTTATGTATTCAAAAAAGCCAATGTTGTTGTGTAGAACTCCAATTTGCTATAGGGTATAAAAAAAAAAAAAAAAAACTAGGGGTATCTCGTCTATCAGTAACACATATATTCTGCTACTTGTTCAATGTCAGACAATAGTTACCAGCAGTTTAATGTGGCTCAGACCAGCTCATTGTACACAGATATGTACCTTGGTACATGCTGCTGTGCTGATGACAAGGATCAGTCATCTCTCATCTCATAAACGCACACAAAACCCCTTCACACACCAGGGACTTTAAACAATCCAGCGTCTCTATGGAAACTAAACATGCATTACAGCGCATTTATGTGTTTGAAGTGTTATGTCAAATCACCGCTTTGATTTCATGTATCCTTTTTAATTTACACCTGGGCAAAAAATAAGGGGGGGGGGGGGGGGGAGTACCCATTAGGCAACATTATGATAAAGGTACAGTATATGTAACCACATCATGGATTGGAAATCTCGCTATGATCTAAACTGCAACACTCAAGTGTGGCCCGGAGGAAAATTCCAGAAGGAATAGACAGAGGGACAGCATGACTGGGTTAAAAGGGGAGTGGTGGACAGGGGTGGGGAGTTTGTAAAGGTTGAAGGATGCAGGAAGGAGGGGTACTGACCTAAATGGTTAAGTGGAGAAGGGTGGGGTCCGCAGGTGGTTGTAGGCAGGACAGTCCCAGGAAAGTTTCAGTCGGAAGATGGCAGACATCAGGGAATTTTCCCATCCTCCCTCCCCTGTACTTAGTGGTGTTTTTGTCCTAACGTGGGTGAGTTTCCCAGATGATTGGGGATCTGTCATGGTGGCTAGCAGGGTTCAAGGTCCTGGAAGTTATGCAGTAGTGAAGGTCAATAGGTTGGAAACCATCCTGGATATGGCTTCCCCTAGTTTAGTACCTTTATAGCAGTAATTGAGTACCCTGTCTCTGAGTCAGTGGGGTGTGGCTGGAGGCCTACTTTATGGGTCATAGGTATATCTTGGTTGTCTACAAGGGCCTTGAGACTCCAGCATACATTCAGTCTGTTGCTGGTTATTTGTTATGTATATTTGGTATTTATAATGGTTAATTTGTTACTTATATTTAAAATTCTGTTAAAGTGCTGTTTTTCACAAAGGCCCCTCTCCATGGCCACCAAGTCCTCCAGCTCATTGATTTCAGTAACCTTTCTCAACCAGATGGATATGGAAGGGGTCTGTGCTGCTAGTGCACATTAACCTCCATGGTATCCTTCTGCCCCCCCTCCCCTGACCTCCAGTTTAGCCCTCTGTCTCCCACTGACCTCCCATGTACCCCTTGAGCCTCCACTGATAACAGTGCTCTTTTTCTTCCCTCACCGGTGATTTTTTTTCTGTTTTTTCCCCCCCGTGGCCCGCTATGATCACCAACATCCGGTCATACACTACATTACCAAAAGTATGGGGGCGCCTGCCTTTACACGCACATGAACTTTAATGGCATCACAGTCTTAGTCCATAGGGCTCAATATTGAGGTGATTCACCCTTTGCAGCTATATCAGCTTCAATTCTTCTGGGAAGGTTGTCCACAAGGTTTAGGAGTGTGTCTATGGGAATGTTTAACCATTCTTCCATAAGCGCATTTGTGAGGTTAGGCACTGATGTTGACGAGAAGGCCTGGCTCGCAGTCTCCACTCGAATTCATCCCAAAAATGTTCTATCAGGTATGCGGTCAGGGCAGTCAATTTCCTCCACCCCAAACTCGCTCATCCATTATGGACCTTGTTTGTGCACTGGTATGCAGTCATGTTAGAATAGGAAGGGGACATCTCAAAACTTTTCCCACAAAGTTGGGAGCATGAAATTGTCCAAAATGCCTTGCAAATGCCTAAAGAGTTACCTTCTCTGCAACTAAGGGGCCAAGCCCAACCCCTGGAAAGCAATACCACATCATAATCCCGTCCCCCCCCCCTCCACCAAAGGATTTGGACCAGTGCACAAAGCAAGAGTCCTGACCTCAACCCGATAGAACACCTTTGGGATGATTTAGAGCGCAGACTGTGAGCCAGGCCTTCTCTCCAACATTAGTGCCTGACAAATGCGTTTCTGAAAGAATGGTCAAACATTCCCATAGACACACTCCTACACCTTGTGGACAGCCTTCCTAGAAGAATTGAAGCTCTTATAGCTGCAAACTGCATGTGCGTGTAAAGGCAGGTGTCCCAATACTTTTGGTAATATAGTATACTTTCTCCCACAGACACCGATTCCATGCAATTTTCCCTTCCACAAATATCAGGCTTTTTTATTCTCCCAAAGATGTAAAGATGTCATGCTCAGAACAATACAATCAATGTAGCCCCAATGTGTCCGCCTTTCACAAGTTGAAAAGTTGGGACTTGGTATGACTTACGTGTACATTTAAAGAGCCTTACATGTATTTTTAAACAGAACCTTTAGCCCCCGTTCACATAGGGGCGATCCGACTTTGGGTGGCGACCTCCGAGGTCGCGGTGCGAGCAGCGCCCTGCGTCCTCGCAGCGGCCGATACGGACTTCATAACATTGAAGTCTATGGCGGTCGCCTCCTGGTCGCCCCAAAGAAGCTCCGGACCCTTTTTCTAAGTCGGAGCGACTTGTGTCGCTCCTATTAGAATGGGTCCGCAGCTTCCCTATGGAAGGCAACCTGTGAGGCGACCAGGTCGCCTCACAGGTCGCCTCTATGTGAACGGGGGCTAAGCATATCTAAAACCAAAACTTATTTTGCACAATTCAGGATATAGGAGGCAATGTGTTACAAAGTCAGCCCTCCTTCTAATAGTAACAGTAGGATTATGGGTATTGTAACATAAGATTTCCTAAGGTCATTACCACTAGGCCACTTTCTTCTACAATTGCTCTATCAACAACACACTGAGCAGTGCTCCTGTCCTTCCTCTGTTCAGTGTATTGCCTGAATGCAAAGAGTGATCTCAAAAGTCTCCTGGAAGTAACAAGAAGCCCATAGGAAGGTCAATGACATTACAAAGCTGTCTTGATTCTCTTAGGTTATAAAAATTCACATCCTGAAGCGGTGTAGGACTATGGCGTTTTGGGTCAATGAGCATATGTTGAAAATCTTATATGATGCCTGTCAGACCGACCAGGCATATTCAGAGGGACAAAGTGTCAACTTATCTCTCAGTCTTAAGCTGCAAATTGTATCTGAGGTAAGAACAAGCACATCTAAAATGGGAGTATGTTCTCATTGCCTGTGGTGCACTGGGTTATGCTTAGTGATCAGCAATTGATTTACAAGTCAAGTGAATCACCCAATTGCAATATTTTAGATTCTACTGAACATATATAGGAACATCAATCCATTCTGCAATGAACTGTGCTGTTTAGGAACCATGATGGTCTTGGTACATGAAAACTATGACTGTAATCAGATTCAACAGATCTACATGGAAAAATGTAGAAAAATAAGTGAATGGACTTTTTCTTCGAGGGTCCATTCACACAAGGGTGGTCTAGACAATGTGTGTAATGTCACACATTAATGTGCAGTGTCTAAAATTTATTCATTCATGCACTCCAACACGGGGCAGTGTACTACAGTGCAATGCAATGCTGGTGTGTTGGGGTGCCACTTAAAATAAATGGCACAGTAGTACACCAACACGCCTAATGTGTGTTACTGCAGTGCACTGGTGTAAATGTGTCCAGATTTCTTCCTCACTAGTTATGTCACATTTATATGCGAGAATCAAAAATGTTATTAACAAAGTCCTGATCCACCAGAACTCTTCTGCATGTGTAATTCAATTTTAAAGTGGAGGTAACTCAATAACCACAAGACCTTAAGTGAGAGAAACATCATACTCATTACACTAAGGAACGGCTGAAGTTGAATCTTTAATTCACCCCCAGAGCTGTCCAGCAGTGCTCAATAGGAATTCCTCATTCACTCACACTTTTTCAAAGCTTTATCTCTGTTTTTGTCCCCATTGGGTTCATTTCCCCTAACTTCCCATGACTCTAGTCTCTGGGATAGGAATTAGAAGACACACTCTTCTAAAAACAGTCAGGAGGTTTTAATCCTTTGCAAAGTGTGTTTACTGGTGTCTCTGTCCCCTTAAAGCAGGGGTGGGGAACCTTTTTTCTGCCAAGGGCCATTTGGGTATTTATAAAATCATTTGGGGGCCGTACAAAATTATCAACTTAAAAATGTGCCTGTTATATTTGGTCAAAAATTTAATTAACTCACCCTTAATGTGAAAGCTGCAACTGCTTCTCTTTGGTGAGGTATGTGATGTTAGCTGGTATTGATGATGTTGCTACTTGCAACTGATTTTCCAGGTTTGCGTCAGTCAGTCTGGAGAGCAGTCGACTTTGTGGTGGTAAGTTTTGAAAAGAACTGCTGGCGGGTACTGCTGGTGGGTATAGCTGGCTGGTACTGCTGGTGGGTACAGCTGGCTGGTACTGCTGTGGGTACTGCTGGCTCAAGCTGGTACTGCTGGCTTGTACTGTGCTGTGGGAACTGCTGGCTGGTACTGCTGGCTCAGGCTGGTACTGCTGGCTTGTACTGTGCTGTGGGTACTGATGGCTCAGGCTGGTACTGCTGTGAGTATTGCTGATTCAGGCTGGTACTGTGCTGTAGGTACTGCCTTGGGTACTGCTGGCTCAGGCTGGTACTGCTGGCTGGTACTGTGCTGTGGGTACTGCTGGCTGGTACTGCTGGCTCAGGCAGGTACTGCTGTGGGTACTGCTGGCTGGTACTGTTGTGGGTACTGCTGGCTCTGGCTGGTACTGCTGTGGGTACTGCTGGCTCTGGCTGGTACTGCTGTGGGTACTACTGGCTCTGGCTGGTACTGCTGGCTCTGGCTGGTACTGCTGTGTGTGCTGCTGGCGGGAAATGCTGGCTAGCAGCGGTGCCGCGCTGGAGGAAGAAGTGATGTTTCCTGTATTGGTCACAGCCAGAGTGCATTTGATATCACTCTGCCTGTGACTCACTCAGACTGTCAGAACGGAGCCGGAACTATACAGGAAGCATTGGCTCTATTCTGACAGATCAGCTGAGAGACACAGACTCAGCTGCATGAGGGGCCGGACCAAATGACTTCGAGGGCCGCATACGGCCCCCGGGACATAGGTTCCCCACCCCTGCCTTAAAGTGATTTCCCCTTCACTTCCTTTCCTGGTGACAACAGAAAATGACTGGGCAACTTTCTAACATTAGCCCTACAAAGCTCTTTAACCCAGGTTTGGGCTTCATTTTAAAGCGTAAGTTTATTTTCGAGAAAGTATGTATACTCCAAATAAATGGTATGTATATCCCTCGCGCCTAGGATATTCCAAGGGGTGGGTGAAGGGGTAAAAGGGGAGGAATGCAGCTGCTATAAGGAATAATAAGTATGTAGGAATAAGACCCCAGGGGGGATGGGGCCAGTTATAGCGCTTGCTGGGGCTGGACCAGGGGTGGACAGTGGCCTATCAGTGTCCCAAGTTGAGGAAAAGTAGGCTTAACAATAAAGTGCTAGGTGCTATTAAATAAGTTAAATGGTGTGAAGAAATACCATATAAATATTGACGTGAATGGATGGATGGCAGTCAAATGGCATAAATAACATAAAATATGATCAAATAAATACTGTCACAAAAAAAGGACATTAATAGTGCTTCAAGTGCAAATAAATGACATAAATTATAATCAAATAAATAAAGGACATTAATGGTGCTTCAAGTGCAGTTGCAAATGTGCAAATAGTAATAGTCCAGATAAAAGTTCATTTAGTGACTAGGGTGAAATTGAATAAATAAATAGATCTTGGGTGTCAAATAAGGAAAGTGCAGGTGCTCTGGGCTGAATCCTCCAGTAATCCAATGCTGGTACTTATGGTCTCACCGTGAGGAAATAATAGGAGATTGCACTCACCAGACGTAGTGGGTCTTAAATACCATACGGCATTAAGACCTGTATGCGCTTAATGGCCGCCAGGGCTAGGAAGGATACTACTGGGCTTTGTAGTACCACAAAGATCCGGGGTCCCTCTCCTGGTTGAACTAGGTCCTCAGGGTCCGATCAGGGTAAAAGAATAAAAGCTCCAGATAGTATAGTCCCGTTAAAAAATTCCTTTAATATTAGTAAACGATGTGCAGTGCATATAAAAATGCAAACTCGTCAGCAAAAAGGTGCCCGTGAGTGGAGAGCGGTGAAAGCCAGCTTGTGTTCCACTCAGGCTCCCGCACGTCACCTTTTTGCTGACGAGTTTGCGTTTTTATCGTTCTGTGACCTCAGGATCACAGTGGCAGTTCATTCAATTTGGCTCCATCCAATTGCAAGTATGTATTCCCAGCATAGGGTCCTGCATATGTCTTCATACTATATTAGACAGTATGTTGTGTAAGGGATTAGCTCGGTGGTAGGCGTAGATGACCCCTTGGGGGGTGCGTTTTCCCAGAGAGATAGCCCAAAAGTGCTTGCAAACAACAGTTTGGTTTATTAATGGTGTTTTCTTCACCAGACTGCATGCAGCAAAAACATTCAAAATAAAATAAAAGACAAAATAAATCCTTGCCTCTGTGGGCGGCTACCTTCTCACACTGGAACCTACCTAAGAGTCTGTCTCCAACCTACTGTTGGGCAGACTTTCTTATCCTACAGCGGATACTCAACAGTCCATGTTTTATCTCTTCACACAGCACATGTTCATTTACCAGGTCCCTTTACTCTTCAAAATGAGAATGTCTCTTTGCTTGTGTCTTCACATGGCAAACATTCCTTTATTTCTTCCACATAGAAATAGTTAGTTTTCTCACCTTTGAGAAGTCTTCACAACTGGTTACCCTCCTTAGCGCACATCACTTCAGGGGGTCTTCTCCCATGCTCACACAGCTTGTCGGGAGGCACACGTCTGACTGTCCTCCTTCTCCCAGCCCACACGGCTTCAGGAGACAGCTTCCGGAGGCAGCAATCCTGAGACTTCCTTTGGACAAATTATAGAAGCCTTTAACTTCCTCATTCCGAACAGCTGAAGTCTGTTCAACGTCTTTAGACCTTCCTGCTGGCTTCCGCAGCCGACACCCTATAGTAATTGGTGAATTGTATCTCTGATCTGTGACAACACTCACAGATTTAGCTGACTTCCTCTCACATTTACTTGACGTCCTGTCACATATCCCCCCCCCTTGTCTCAAGCCTGGGGTTGGGACACAGTTTTCCAGGCACGCATGTGTCTGGCACTGCTCTTGACTCTCACTGATAAGCCTCTCAGTATCTTCCCAAGTAATGTTCAGTCCATTCACTTCTTTGTCTGCTTCAGCTGCCAGAGATACATCCTTCTGAGCAATCCACTCTGCTCTCTCCATCAGCCACTGTCCTCCATGCCGACATGAATTTACAACTGCCAACCTCTGTTTTAACGCCTACAGGGGTGGCTCTCTCTCCAAGTCCGTCAGCTTGTCCACATACACTTGTTTTGGCTGATCCTCTCCATCTTCATATAGCCAATTCTCTGTATCCTCAAGCTTCAGGATGAAACTGTTTCTGTCATCTTCATTGACAGATTTCTCATATACATATTCCTCAACTGCATTTTTGGCATCATTTAGCTCCTTCTCAAGTTTGTCCTGCATACAAGTTTGTCCTATCCGCCATGGGGGACCGTGATCCATAGGCAACTCAATTGTGCTATTCTTAATGTCTTCACCAGTCTTGAGTCGCCTTTCTCTGCAATCAACAAATGATGTCCACAAAACTTTGAGAACCTCTGCTTCACTTAGCTTTGTTCCAAGTAATATCTGTACTTTTTCTGGTGGACCCGTTTTGTCTTTATCCACGCTGACTGTTCCTACTACTGTTTCCTTTAAGGTTTGAAGGACCCCTAGAGAGTCCGCATGTATTCCCAAGAACTCTCCCAATCTGGACAGGGACTCTTGACGTGACTTGAATTGCCTCTCCATACAGCTGTTCACAATCATTGACTCTTTGTTATAAAAAGGGAATGATCTTCCTTCTTGAGCTTGGCTTGCTCTAAGATGCTGTGCAGAGGATTTTTCATTTGCGACACCAGGCTGTCACCCATTTCTTCAAAGTGACCCCTGTTCCTTTTTCCAGAGACATCAATATCATTCACCAAACATTTTATATTCAGAGGCAGATCTGAAGCATTTGCACTCATCAACTTCTTAAACTTTTCGCCCTCCTGAGCGAGTCGCAGTAAAGGCCTACTATTTGATTTGATATCCAGTTTATATTTCTTGCCCAACTCTTCACAGAAGTAGCCAACCAGAACATCATCAACTTTCCTTCCACCAACATAGGGGTCAAAGGCAACAACACAGTATATTACAGGTTTCTTCAATGCACTTTCTGCTGAACTATTTGACCGCTCAAGGTCATCTGGTTCCTTTTCTTTATCTGAACTCCACATGGAATGTATCTCAAGATCACGATCAAACTTCTGCCACCTATCTTTCACCAGTTCCATTTTGGAAATATTCCCTGAAAGGCACTTATTCATTTGCTTCACGTTTTCACCAACAGCCTTAGTTTTCTCCACTAGGTGGCGTTTGCTTTTTTCTCTCAGCTTTATATCACTTGCTTTAGTTTTCTCCACTAGGTTTTCAGCTTGAACTGAGAAATCATCACATTTCTTACCCAGCTCCTTTGTTTGCTGAAGCTCTAATGATACATTTTCCAATGCTTGAAGTTTTTGAAGGAACTGTTTATTCCAGAGGGGTGATTCAAGCAACATGTCATCAAATTTCTGATGCTCATTCAGTACAGACCCCAAGACACTGTTCCTTTTAAAAACTGCATCAGGCACACTATCCCGTCTTTGGGAAAGATCCTTTGTCGCCTGTAATTCCTCTTCAAGTTCTTCCAACTGAGTCTTCAACTCTTCTACTTGCTGTTCTAAGGCTCGCTTAGACTTTTCTAGCTCCTGAACGCTTTTCTCCACATCATCCTTGGAGCTGACCAAATCTTCCATCTCTGTACACAGCTGTTTGTTAACTCTTTCTAGTTCAGCCTTACACTCTAGAGCTTCCTCCAAGGAGCGAGCCAAGAACAGGGCTTTGCTCTCTTTATCATGCGCCTCCGCTTCTCCGCGGTCGCGTTCTTCTGCATATTTTGCAGACACAGTCTTCTCCTCACCAAGCATCTGATCAAACTTTTTCACATTTTCAACATTTTCTAATGACGCAACGCTTTCTTCCATGCGTTTTTTCATATCTCCTATCTGAGCTTGCAAGGTTGCGACTTGCTCTGACAGGTTTTTCTTTGCTTCCTCCTCCTCTTTTAATTGTTCCAGGAAGCCATTTTTCTCATCTTGCATTTGTTTGAGCTTTGTGCTAAAACTCAGCCTTTGACACCTCTCTTCTTGTAAGAGTTCCTGCGTGTCCTGCAGCTGCGATTCCAAGATAGAAAAATCCTTGGCAATTTCTCTAGATTTGCTGTCTGCTTGAGAAAGCTGATTTGTAACATTGTCCAGCTCAACCTGCAGTTGGTTTGCCTTCTCTGACAGCTTAGCACACACTCGGTCAACTTCTGACACCTTGACTTGCGATTCCTGCAGCTGTGCCTCTACTTTTTTTCTCTTGTGTTCCGAATCTCCTTTTCCCTGCATAAGAGCCATTACCTCACTGGCTAGCATCTGGGAATAAGAATGTAATTCTGCCACACAGGCTTTTTTCTCCTTTAACTGCTGCTGGACACGTTGGGCTTCCCCTTTCCAACTTTCACAGTCCGTACGCAATTCATCTGCCACATTGCTCAAAGTAGCGAGCTCATACACAGTACTCAGTAATTTAGCCTCTCTTTCACTTTTCTCTTTGTCGCTGAGAGACAATGTCGTTTTCAGAGCAACATTCTGTTCCTGTGCCCCCTGCAGGTCTATTTTTGTACCTTCCAAACACTGAAGACTTTTTTCCAGCTGATTAGGCAACTCCAACCTTTCACACATACTTTGCTTCTGCAAAGTCTGAATTTCAATTTCCTTTTCCATGAGGATGGTATCTTTCTCCATTATAGGCTTTCTAGGGTTTTTCAACTCGGAAAAAAGAAGAGCAGTGGTTTCTTCCCACTGTAACTGTACCCCCAGGGGTTGTTCCTTTTCTTCCACTTTCCGTTGTACGGCAGCCAGCTCAGCCCTGCACACATGCTCGGTTTCCTCCATACCGATGGCCTCCATTTGCTGCTGGAGTCCCTGTTTCCAGCCTGCAATGCTCTCTTGATGAGCCTTTTGTTGAGCTGCAAAGCTCCGCTGAAAATCCGCATTTGCCTGCTGTTGAGCTGCATTTGATATAATCAGTTGTTTCAACATCTCCTCCATTTTGGGCTTACTTTCCATCTGAGAACACTGTCTCCATAACCGTTTCATTTACACCAGCGTTTCTAGGGACAACAACCTTTCTCTTTAGCCGATTCCGTTCAGGCATGGATGGGGCTGGTTCAAACGGTAGCATCCCCTCCATCCATAGAATCCGGTCTCTCATTTCAGCGATCCTTGCATCTTTCAGGCGTTTTGATCGCCCCATCTTTAGTCACTCCACAAAAATTGTTTCAAAGTCCAGCAAAACTTTTAAGACCACTGTCTCTTTAAAACTTAGTAGTTTTTTCTCTCTCTTGCAGGATCTCCTTTCTTGTACACACAGTTTGTGCAGTCCCTTGCACCAGACACAGTTCATCAAAAATTTTTATTTTTTTTCTCTTTCAGGATCTTCTCTCCTGCACACATAGATTGTGCAATCTCATGCACCAGACAAAGTTCATCAAACATTTGCACTTCCTTGCAGGGATCTCTGCTTCTGCCCACTGCATACCTCCACCATATGTAAGGGATTAGCTCGGTGGTAGGCGTAGAAGACCCCTTGGGGGGTGCGTTTTCCCAGAGAGATAGCCCAAAAGTGCTTGCAAACAACAGTTTGGTTTATTAATGGTGTTTTCTTCACCAGACTGCATGCAGCAAAAACATTCAAAATAAAATAAAAGACAAAATAAATCCTTGCCTCTGTGGGCCTTCTCACACTGGAACCTACCTAAGAGTCTGTCTCCAACCTACTGTTGGGCAGACTTTCTTATCCTACAGCGGATACTCAACAGTCCATGTTTTATCTCTTCACACAGCACATGTTCATTTACCAGGTCCCTTTACTCTTCAAAATGAGAATGTCTCTTTGCTTGTGTCTTCACATGGCAAACATTCCTTTATTTCTTCCACGTAGAAATAGTTCGTTTTCTCACCTTTGAGAAGTCTTCACAACTGGTTACCCTCCTTAGTGCACATCACTTCGGGGAGTCTTCTCCCATGCTCACACAGCTTGTCGGGAGGCACAAGTCTGACTGTCCTCCTTCTCCCAGCCCACACGGCTTCAGGAAACAGCTTCCAGAGGCAGCAATCCTGAGACTTCCTTTGGACAAATTATAGAAGCCTTTAACTTCCTCATTCCGAACAGCTGAAGTCTGTTCAACGTCTTTAGACCTTCCTGCTGGCTTCTGCAGCCGACACCCTATAGTAATTGGTGAATTGTATCTCCGATCTGTGACAACACTCACAGATTTAGCTGACTTCCTGTCACATTTACTTGACGTCCTGTCACAGTTGTGTGTGTATCTATTTATAATATTGATACTCCATGCACTTTTCAAACCAATTGATGAGCATATACTCCTGAAGAATTGAGCTAGGTTTCTCACGATACGCGTCAAGTTCTATGATGCTCCAATTCAATTATGCATTGTGTTTACTGTACTTGCAAGCATACTTTTATTCATGTATGTACATGTGGTCATATATATTATGATTGTTACATTTTCAATGAAATTGATTCATTGGCTCTTTGTGATCACCTCAATTTAAAGTCCCAGGGCATCCTTCTTTCCGGTTTTGTATTCCCGGATTTATGCCTTTCCTCCAGTGCAGCGGATACAGCTAGAGGGGAAACCAACAATCCTGGTAGGTCCGGCATGGCCGAGAAGGGTTTGGTATGCAAAAATCAAAAGGTTGGCAGTGACAAGTCCTTGGGCCCTTCCATTGCGTTCGGACCTACTCTCTCAAGGTCCGATATTCCCCCCTGTGAGTCTTTAAATTTGATGACTTGGCTATTGAAGCCTTAATCTAGAAGCAGCGAGAGATGTATCTGGCCCTGCAGTTTATACCCTGATAAATGCTAGGAAACCAGTCTCTAGAAACATTTATTACAGGGTCTGGAAATCTTACATTAACTGGTATGAGGCCAGGAATTGGCATCCTTGCAAATATATCATCAGGGGAGTTCTAACTTTCCTTCAAGCAGGGGTAGATATGAAATTATCCTTGAGCACTAATAAAAGGGCAAATATCATCCTTATCAGTTTTCTTCCAAGAACCGATCGCTTCCCATTTGTCGGTTCAGACCTTCATCTGGGGAATGTTACATTTGCTTCCACCTGTGAAGCCAGCAATATGTCCTTGGAATTTAAATTTAGTGCTGTCAGTTTTACAAAAACAGCATTTTGAGCCCATGGGGCACATTCCCCTGGTTCTTCTGACCAGAAAACTGGTCTTTTTGATTGCGATAACTTCAGCTAGAAGGGTATCGGAACTAGCAGCTCTTTCTTGTAAAGAGCCATTCTTGATTTTTCATCAAGATAGGGCGATTCTACGTCCACACCCAGGTTTTTTTGCCCAAGGTGGTGTCTGCCTTTCTTTTGAATCAGGACATTATACTACCTTCCTTTTTTCCAGATCCTCACTCAGAGGAGGAAATGTTATTGCATTCTCTTGATGTAATGCGTGCACTTAAATTTTACTTGGAAAGATCAGCTCAGATTTGTAAGACCGAGATCTTGTTTGTGCTCCCAGAAGGGCCCAGGAAAGGGTTGGCAGCATCTAAGTCTATGATTTCTCATTAGATTCGCCAGGTTATTACCCAGGCGTATGATTTAGAAGGCAAGGTTACACCTTTTCCCTTAAAGGCACATTCTACCAGAGGAGTAGGTGCCTATTGGGCACTTCGCCATCAATCCTCTATGGGTCAGATTTGCAAGGCTGTGACCTGGTCATCGGTGCATACGTTCACTCATTTCTATCGAGTGGATGCTGGGACCCAGGAGGAATCTGCATTTGGCCGCAGTGTTCTGCAGGCATTGGTGTAATCCTTTTTGTGGTCGGATGGCATTATTTTTTGGTGCCCCCCTCCCCTCAGATGCATTGCTTTAGGACATCCCATATGTTATGATTTATAGCTCTGTGTGCCATAATGTACGAAAAGAAAAAAATAATTTTTAATACATACTTAACTGTAAAATCTATTTCTTGAAGTACATCACGGGACACAGAGGTCCCTCCCCTCTTCTATGGGGCCTTTATTGCTTGCAACAAAATGGAGGGACTTCCTGTGGGGGGGGGGGGGGGGTTAAATAGGGGGACATAATTTCTGAATGGTTGCCAGTGTCCTTCACCTGTAGTTGGCTAGATAACCCATATGTTATGATTTATGGCTCTGTGTCCCGTGATGTACTTCAAGAAATTGATTTTACAGGCATGTATTAAAAAAATCAATTTTTTTTGCTACAAGGGTTAGGACTTTTGTCAAGCTTTTGCTTTGGGTTCCTATTATAGTGTTTTACTCCTACTTCCTGTCCCATTGATTAAAGCCTACATTTGTAGTCTTCCAGGGTTGCAAACATGAATACAAGCACTGGACCTGTGACAAACACTCATCAAGAGTGCAGACTATGCCTGTCCTTTCTGCTCCCCTCCCCAATTCATAAAAGCCATATTACAGCTTCCATCAATGAAAAGTCAAGGCCAGGACAAGGGGTGGGCAGAATGGGAAGCTGACCTATGTGCAACCTGTATTGTAGGGATAGGAGCGCCGCAAGTTACTTCTACTATAAGGCTGAGAGGACTAGTGACAACAGTATCACTATTTCTGTTATCCCAGCACTGGAAGCAGCAAGGAGAGGAGGAGAGAGCGGGGAGAAGATGCAAACTGTGCTCTCTCTCCCCTCCTCATAAGCTTGCACATAATAAAGGGGGGGGGCACAATTTGTCATCTTTGCCCTGGGCACTGGATGATCTTGTCCCAGCACTGTGAAAGGCGCTCGGTGAATTAAGGAGGCAAACGTTTTAATTCATCCACCCATCCTTCATTTGTTAAGGTTTCTTTGAATGGAGGAGGGGGTGGAAAGGGTGGGCATAATCGGCACTCTTGATGAATGCTTGTCCAACACTTATACTAACCCTGCAACATCAGAAACTTAGAGCTGCAGATGGGAGCTGTGCAGGTGGCACAGTACTTCGAGCAGCACAAGGGACACTGCATTGAATGTAAATATTTGCCTTTATGCTGATTTTTTGTAGTTTTAAAATTTTTACCAAACCAAGGCTGTAAACATACTGTAGTAATATAACATACAAGAAGCAAGAGGAATCCTCCAAATAGGTACAGAGACATCAATATATTCTTAATAGAGGAAGGGGATCTAGGTCATCCCTACTCTTGTCTAAACAAATACAAAAGGAAAAGTTTTCAGTTGCACTTTTAGCTCTTTTGATGTAAAAATAAATAAATAAGTAAATAAATAAAGCATGTGATGTATTTACTTTACATCATCAGGACGTGCCTAGATGCAAAACAACATTGTGTGTACAATAGACGGTAATAGCATACAATTATGTCTACTATGGGGCGTTATTAACTTTGTGAATAACTTGTGGGCTACAATGAACGGAAGAAATACACATTATACACAAACAAAAAGATGAAAACTGCCTCTTCTATATACACTATGACAACCAACAAAAAGGTTATATTGCTCTCTGGAATATATCCTGTAGGAGGGCTCTTTTCTACAAATCATGAGTGTGCCTTGGTCACATCTAGGTGTATTGCATCTTGTAAATAAAGAAACATGAATGCTAAATCTATTCAACTGAAGCAAAAAATTGGATTTTTGTACTTACCATAAAATACATTCATCAACGGACACAGCGCTCCATAAATCAGAATTACTGTTTTTTTTTTGGCCTCCTCCAAGAGTAGAACTAGGCAGAACAAAAAACAACTGGCTGCGCCAATGGGCCACCCTCAAGTGGTATATAACCCCCCTCTCTGCTCTAGGTAATCATTTTTGATCTGTCTAGTCAGGAGTAAGGACCTAGGCTCCTGGCTGGGAATTCTGGTCCTAACAATTTTTTCTCCTTCCTTACATCTTTTTTTTTTTTCTCTCGGGAGATCTACAATCAACTGCCAGGCTGGGTGACAGGCTGGATAATATAGATCTAGTGGTCCCCGAGCCCAGCCAGTGAGCGTGTGCAGACCACAGCTACGCGCTAGGTCAGCCGCGACATAGCCTCACGGACAGAGGCTGGCCTGTGAGTTAAACGTCTCGCAGGGTCGCATATGACCAAGTGTGCGTCTGAGTCACAGAGGTCCCTTGGCCAACAGCTTCCCTACTTTGGTGGCGAGGATTCTGTCTGGAGCATTACCCGCGCCATGGAAGGGTAAGTACAGTCCCCCCCTCTCCCCTTTCGGCCGGTTTTTGGAGTGGAAGCGGGTAACCTTCTGGGACGGTCGGAACTGCCTGCAGTTCCCTCCTCCCATCCTTAGATCCCTCGGTGAGCTGGGCTTCCCCCGCTCTCTCCCCACCCGCGGCTGGATCTGGAGTCTGGTGGGGGGCTCTCAGGGCAGAGGATGCAGCGGAGACCCCTGGGGTCTCCTCTGCTATCCCCCCTCTATAAGGGTCCTGGGATAGTGTATGTCCTGCCCTGGCAGTCTGGAGGGGTCCCAGTGTAGGAGACCCCTAGGTGCATGCCCTACTGTTTGCAGTGTGGGTTTAGTGCAGGGGGGTCCCAGTGCAGAGACCGGTGCAGAGTGCGATGCAGAGTCTCCCCTAACGTGTGTCCTACCTTTGGGGGGGTCCCCTTGCAAAGGGCGCAGCATTGCAGTGGGCGCAGGAAAGATCCTGGCAGCATGCTTCAGCATCTCTGGCTGATGTAGGCCATTTTTCCTTAGTCTGGCTGGTCCCCAGTGTCTGTCAATGAATGAAAGAGAAAATGGATTGCCTTAAACCTGAAGCCAAGTCCAATTTAAATCCAAATTGGAATTTAGGGTATCAAACTATAGTGGTTACATCTTCCCCCAACCCCTCCTTCCCCCTCCCTCCATTGTAAAAGAAACTAGGGAAGATAGATACTAATACCTTCATCCAATCTTAATTAAATATAAATTACTTCATTGATTTACACATTTTTAAGGTTTTAATTTAAGGTTGCAGAAATCACAATGTCATCCCATACCTCTCAGCTATCCATGTTCTTATACTGTCAGTAACCACGGCCAAATCCAAGGGTCCGGTGGAACCCACAAACACCAACAACATATTACTGCCACTTCAGATGAAATTAATGGTAAACCGCTAAATAAACCATTTTATTCTACATACAATACATGAACTAACATACAGTATCTAGAATAAGATTAGAAATTCTGTTTGACAACGTTTGCGATTTTTCCACCAAACAGCACAGACAGGAGGGTGACACCACTTTTTGTGTTTGAGTTAGGGAATACAGTGGTGTCTAAGCTCTTGACTGAGAACAGAAGAAATGGCTAGGCACTGACAAGTCTTTAAACACAGGATAGTGGACAGCCTCTCATTGGAAATGAACAGGGATTCTATGGTGCATGTGCAACCCTGACTAGAAAACTTTTCACACAAAGCTCCTAGTTAACCTTTATGGAATTTACTGACCCAAATCCACCTTTTTTCCCTTTAACACAAGACCCTGATGTGCGGTAGCATTTTAGCCTTAAAGTGCATTTAAAACGTTCACAAATTCTTAGTGCTCCTCCTTGAACAGATTTGCCATGTCTGTTTGCCCTGGTGCTCATTGTCAGCAGGAATAAAAGGGCAGGCAAAATGTCATAGCAACAGAAATAGAGGGGAAATCTTCCAATGGGGACACCTGTTACAGTAACAACTGCCTATCAAGAGACTGTATTTAAAAGTAGTTGTAAACTTCAGACATTAAAGATGAGCAAAGCATATCCCTCTATAGTGCGTACTTGTCTCAATTAAGAGCACTGAGCATCATTTCTGTCTGCTGCTTTGTTCTTCTGCTATAAGCATGAATCACTTCTGACAAGTTTTCCTGACATCAGGGGGGGAAAAAGGTGACGGGGAGGGGTCTCCAGTTGATTGACAGCCTCAGCTCTGTTCCTATGTGCTGTGTAAAGGTGGGTGTGCCCCCTCCCTCTAATCAGCTTTCAGAGCTCTCCTCACTGAGCTTTACATTAGTGGATCGTTCAGACATATCCTGGACTGTGGGTATTGCCATGATTAAGGGCTTATTTCTCCTATCTACTCCTTACTCCTTAAATTACTATGTAATTTTACTAAGTGAATCCCCACTGGAAGTCACAACTGTGTCTTCCTAAATCAAAAGATCAAGGTGGTTTTATTTCTACAAATTTCAACCACAATCTTTTTGAATTGTGCTTTGGTTAAGAATACAAGACAGTACTTTTAGTTAAGGAAAGTTTGTTTGCACTCACCAATCCAACTGTTTGGCCTTCTAATACTGTGTACAGTGGCAAGTATGGTAAAAATGTTCCATGAAAGATGCCTATATCAGTCAACAGATGGTGATAAACAGTCAAGTCTAGTACAGTCAAATCACTTTATTATCTACCCTTAAAGCTAACACTTGCGTGCATCATTATATCCATAAGTTACTTACCAATATATGAAGGTGCCTACACATGCCTTCAATTAAACCACAAATCAGTGTCCTAAAAACATATTTTTCTACAAGGGAAATATCTACTACTATTGCCTTGGCTAAGATGTGGACCAACTCCTTCCAATCACCTTCCTTTTAACCACGAAAATGGGACACTACTTGGCAACAGAGATGTGGGGGTTGTACATGGCTGTCAAGTCAACTATGGTTGACGTTTCTTTAACAGTGTTTCTCAGCTTTTCGAAGTACTGGGTTACCATTTTACAACTCAGAGTGCCCACCCAAAAATTAATTTCAGAGAAAGGGATACTTACAATTGGATCCAATTTATAAGACAATACAGGAACACCAGAGAAACAGGTCAACAAGTATCGTCTTCCTTGTAATGAATTCTTAGTCCCTACCATCTTCAGGGAGTATTCAGCCTGGTTTATTACTAGCTGTATAGAAAAAAAACCTTAATTTTCTTTTATTTTGTATTACGGTATTTTATAAATTGTGTTTAAATAGAAAAAAAAAATATTATAGACATGACAATTGGAATATCTGCCACTGTGCCTTCCCTCTACAGGGAAAAAATTAAGAATAATGTTGACAAATTTGGGGTTTCATTACAAAAAAAAATTTGTATGAAACAGATGTACACTAATCCTGTGTATCAAATCACAACTATGCAGAATGTTACTAAGTGGTTTACAGTTTTTCAGACTTGAGATTTTGAAGCCCAAGAGGAATCAATGGAAGGACACCAATGGATGGACACCACTAAAAGGATAACAAAAGAAAACATAGCAGTCATTAAAGCGGGCCTTGCAAGGTCTGCTTTGAGGATGCCATCATTCAAGAGCCTGTGCGGTCTGTGCCAAAAATACTTTCTTCAGGACTTCAAAGCAAAATATTCAGTAAAATGCAGCTCTGTAATCACAGCAGCATGTACAGTATAAATCAAAAGCAGAAACAGTGGTAGAATGCAAGTTTACTGTATAAAATAGTGAAAATGTAATTATCTGTTCTTTTTAGCATAGATACATAGAAAAATAAAAAGAAATCCTGCTAATGATGCACAGGGATGAACAGTCCCACATGTCTACCTGCACCATTAAATAAAATTATTTCCGCAGTGCACGTAGATCACACTGGGCTAGCGGAAGAAGGTATGTTTCATCTCTGGGACAGCATTAGCCTAATTACGTTCTGAAGTCAGAGAGAAAGTAGGTTATCTATCCCGCAGGTGTCGTTCACTTACATACTTCTTATTACATCTGAGAATCTCCAAAGAGAAGCTTCACCTACAGGCAACATGAATGCTTGAGGTCAGAACCTAATGGAATTAGCTTCAACTGACCGTTATGATTAAGGGTCTATCTCTGTTCCTAAAAGTGTAATCCTGGCCATTTTATCCCCTTTTTGTAAGCTCCGAATAGAATGGAGAAGAAATTGAGCCCCTTAGGGTCTAGCCTTTACCAATGCTACAAACAAACAAAAAAAAAACATATCCTGGTTATAGGGTATATTCTAGCTTTCTGCTTTTGTGACAATGATGTGACTAGAACAGGAGGTCAGATTAAGCTATTCAACAGGCCATGCATAATAAAAACCTGGTAGAGGTTCTGACCCCTCCTCCTATTTTTGACTGGAGGTATTCTTTGGAGACAAACCCCACTATTAACACTTGTGCCAAAATTCCCCAGGCCAGAACTGTCCTTTAGGCCAGTACCTTATACACACAATGCTCTGGCTCTCTGCCCCACCCTGCATTACACTGCTGCCTTACACAGACTCATCATTGGATCTCACATCCTTATCCAGCCATGTGCTCGAGCTCTGGGCTCCCTTCCACAGTCTGTGATCAGTGCTGCCATTGGAAGTCTTTTCCTTTACTTCCCACTCTCTGCACTACTCCTGGCACTGAATTCACAGGAGCCAGAACTACAGAGGAGCCATTAGGTATCAATGTGCACTAACGGTATTGACTGCCAGCGCGCACTAAGAACAACACTAGGAACTACATTGGGCAGTATACATCTGCCACAATGTTGATTTGCAGCAGAACCCCTGGGAACTACCAACATTTTGTCGTGGACCATCAGTGGTTCATAGACCACTGGTTGGCGGCTGCTGCTTTTAGCAATGCTGGTATCTGCAGAAGGTTGTGGGTTTAACTGTAGAATACTAAACTAAAGTCAGATCTACAAATACCTTGCCTACAGACTTCCCAAAACATACTTTAAAGTGGTTGTAAAATAAAAAAATGTTTTTATAACAAACATGCCATACTTACCTTGTCTTTGCAATGGTTTTGCACAGAGCAGCCCCAAACCTCCTCTTCTTCTGAGGACCCCCTGTTTTTTTGGCTCCTCCTCTTCTGTGTCTGCCCCCAAAGCAAGTTGCTCCCTGATAGCTGCATTTTTACATTTTGCACTCTTTATTAGGAAGGACCAGAAATATGCCAAAAGATCAGGCATCCTCCTGTAATAAATCAGCTGAGGAGATTTTAAAGGAAATATCTAGTGAAGAGGCAAACAGGAGCATTTGTGGCAATTGTGCCTTATTTCAGCCAACTGCTACATGGTAAAAGACATGACAGCAGGGAATTCCTCCACAGACACAGCACAAGTGGAGGAAGGTACCTTTGATAAAGTAAGGGAAAAAAAAACAGAAGCTGATAGGGACTCTGTATGAGAGCCAGGTAGAGGAGTAAAGCTGACAGAACTCACAGAGAGAATCCCTTTCCTTAATTTTCCTGCTGTGTGCTGGCAGAGCCTGCAGTTTGTATCCCCTTGAATCTAATGTCTGCCATTTGCTGCAATATGAGTGTCTCACAAGAGTACTCATGACCTTTAAGTGGGGAGGGAAGCCTTGTGGTGTCCAAACACTCAAAGGTCGCAGAGACCAGCTGCACTGTATATGTGTGTCCATGGCAATTGGAAACCCTGAAAAGGATCAGTTTGTTTCCAGGATAGCGTGCACATTGGCACACCTGCAGATAGACCTGCCTCTAGAAGTGCTAGGGATCCAGAAAAAAAGTGCAAGATTAAATCCCAGTGGAATTTGGACTTGGCTCCTGAGTGGCTCTCCTCCTGTGACAAAAAACAATAGTCAGGCAAACCCCAACCCCAATAGTCAGGCAATACCCCAAACCCCGATTGGCAAAAGCAACAGCATTCTGGGACTCCTCAGTCAGACGTTTTTAGTTGCAGAGGTACAGAGTCCTAGAACTCAAAATCTGCCCCTCCTCGGTCAGGCATACCCACGCAAAGGTCTTTTGGATTTAGGCTCCACTGCAGTGGACTTGTATGGCATCCCACACGCCTCTGAACACAGTGCAACAGGGTGCCATTGTGAGCATATTCCACAGGACCTAGTGCCAGTAGTGACAACCTTACAGCACCCCCCCCCCCTCCTAGAAAATAGCAAGACTTGCTATCTGATCAGATTAGAATTAGGAACCAATAGAAAGAGGATTTTCTCAGAGTAGGAAGAAACACGTCCATCACCTAAGAGTACTATTAAAAAAATTGAAAGTATTTTGGGAGTGGGAGGGGTTATGCAGGGCCGAGTTTTAGCTTCACTTTTTGCCAGTGTCCAATTACCTGGAGGTGGAACATAAGCCATTGGTCTAAGAATCACCAATCCTGTGTCCTGTGATGGCGATAAAGAAAAATTAAATTTTATCAAACTTATCTTCTGCTCTAAGATATCTGTGCTTTAGGCCTGAACTTACTACTATTGGTCACAAAATGCTGTGGACAGCTTCATTGACCAACAGTATGGTGCAGGAGGTAGACCAAACGGAAAACGTCTCAGCCCAGTTAATATATACACAACCTTTGAATGACTGCATTTAGATGCTTCTGGCAGATTTCTCTTCTACAATTCAGTACAAATTTGCATAAGTACAAAAAAAATAACATGGACAAATTGAAATTAAGCTCCAGCCAAAACTTTTACATCACAGGTGAAGGGAAAGCAGGCTTTTTATTGTTGTCAGAAGATACAGTCTATGATAAAAACTATAAAATGGGACTGCGGAAAGACGCTTTTTATAAAGTATTATAGAAATTATTTTTTACAGCCACCCCATTGTAGTTCAAAGCAAACCAACCCATGTAGGCTTTATTTACAGGATGGACATTAAAAGCAAATATCCATAAATCGCTCCCCATAGCTGTTCTATACCCCCATTTTTCACATAGCCTGGGGGTATCATTACTGTTATGTTTATACAGGGATTGGCTACATCGATTTTTATTATTTTGCATGAGTTTTGTGACTTTGGCTCGATTTTTTATTAGACGTTATAACCTTTGATGTTATTTGTGTGCCTATTTTTATTACAACTAGGTTATAGTCCTGTTCTTTACTTGTTTCATTAACGTTGTGGATGTTCTATTTTGTACTTCAGGGCAAAAAAAAACACCCAGAAATGTTTATGACAAACAGTAAGGTGTCCTTTTTAAAATAGCTTATGCAGAACACTATTTAGTAATGTTCAGGATTAATTATAAAGAATATCATCAGGATAGGAGGTAATTAGTAAATTGGGAAGCAATATTTTATAAACGCATTTGATTTTCTAGTAAGACAAAAACAGAAGTGCCAATTGGTAATTTTTGCACTACATTTGCTTAAAACAACAGTTTGCTATCTCACTTTATGTTCAACATGATTCGGGGCTTTTCTGCATAATGAACCCTTTGCAAAGTTATGACTTATGCTAAGTGCGTACCTATTACCATAGCAGTCCATGCATCTGAGGGGACCCAAGATGTCTGGTTACACTGTTATTTATGCAGATAAGTAGTAGCATTTTGGAAAAAAACGTTTGGATTGAACAAATGTATATAAAGTTTGTAAACTTCTGTACAATTGCTATTAAAATAATTAGCATCAGTAGTATTACTAGAGCAGTCATTCTCAACTAAGGTTCATCCCTTAATTGCTAGGGGTTGCTTGAGCTGTGACAGTCTGACCTCCCATCTGATGGTGCTTGAATAGCTCCAGAGCCAGCATAACATGTGGTCAATAAGAGAAGATAGCAGCCACATAGGGATTTTTCAGGTATAAGCCAACCAGATAGAGTAGACAGAAGAGTAACAATATAAAATCAACAATTTTATTAAGAAAATATATTTCCAACAATCGTAAAAGGTGAAAAATTCACCAAGGGTACTATAAGAACATCAAAGGAATATGGTTACAAGTACATTATGTTTTGTCAGATATGCTCTGATTCTGAAACATAGGATTGGTCTTTGTACAGTAGAAGGCAAACCTAGTTCATAGTGTACATATATCCCAACATCGAAATGTACAATAATTTCTTCTTCAGGGGAAGGAGGAAGGTGGAGAATAGTCTCTTTTCTACAAATGTAATGTAAATATATATGTTAACATACAATAAAATACATACATATATAGCATCCAATAGAGATAGAGTCAGTCTGCCATACTCACACTGTACCGATATCTGAAATGCAAAGCTCTACAGGATAGCTTGCAGTACCTAGATGTGCCTCTATATTAAGGGGGCAGGGGATGCCCAGGCTTTTTTTGTTGTATGCCACTGGGCCAATCAGGTAGATTATACAAGATATAGGCACGCTGTATCAACCCAAAAGTGCACCAACTAGAAAGGAGGGTAGGCTGCTCACGAGGATCACCACAAAGGGGGTGCCATCCTGGGGAGGAAGAAAAAAAAAAGTAGGAACAAGAGCAACCAGAATGATTATACAGTATCTCACAAAAGTGAGTACACCCCTCACGTTTTTGTAAATATTTTATTATATCTTTTCATGTGACAACACTGAAGAAATTACACTTTGCTACAGTGTTAAGTAGTGAGTGTACAGCATGTATAACAGTGTAACTTTGCTTTCCCCTCAAAATAACTCCACATACAGCCATTAATGTCTAAACCGCTGACAACAAAAGTAAGTACTGCCCTAAGTTAAAATGTCCAAATTGGGCCCAAAGTGTCAATATTTTGTATGGCCACCAGAATTTTACAACACTGCCTTTACCCTCTTGGGCATGGAGTTCACAAAAGCTTCGAAAGGTTGCCACTGAAGTACTCTGCCACTCCTCCATGATGACATCACGAAGCTGGTTGATGTTAGAGACCTTGTGCTCTTTCACCTTTCATTTGAGGATGCCCTACGGATGCTCAATAGGGTTTAGGTCTGAAGAAATGCTTGGCCAGTCCATCAACTTTGCCCTCATCTTCTTTAGCAAGGCAGTGGTAGTCTTGCAGGGGTGTTAGGGGTAGTTATGTTGGAATACTGCCCAGTCTCCGAAGGGAGGGAATCATGCGCTGCTTCAGTATGTCACAGTACATGTTGGCATTCATGGTTCCCTCAATGAACTGTAGCTCCCCAGTGCTGGCAGCACTCATGCAGCCCCAGACCATGAGACTCCCACCACCATGTTTTACTGGAGGCAAAACACACTTGTCTTTGTACTCATCTGGTTGCCGGCACACACGCTTGACACCATCCAAACCAAATAAGTTTATCCTGATCTCATCAGACCACAGGACATGGTTCCAGTAATCCATGCCCTTAGTCTGCTTGTCTTCAGCAAACTTTTTGCAGGCTTTTTTGTGCATCAGCTTTAGAAGAGGCTTCCTTCTGGTAGGACAGCCATGCAGACCAATTTGATGCAGTGTGCGGCGTATGGTCTGAGCACTGACAGGCTGACCCCCCCCCACCCCTTCAACCTCTGCAGCAATGCTGGCAGCACTCATACGTCCATTTCCCTAAGACAACCTCTGGATATGAGGCTGAGCACGTGCACTCAACTGCTTTGGTCGACCATGGCAAGGCCTGTTCGGAGTGCAACTTGTCCGGAGTGGAACTTGTCCTGTTAAACCATTGGTTTAACCGAGTACACCGGTAAGTAAAAATATCCAAATTGGGCCAAATTAGTAATTTTTTCCTCCCGGTGTTATGTGACTCGTTAGTGTCACAAGGTCTCAGGTGTGAATGGGGAGCAGAGGTGTGTTAAATTTGGTGTTATCGCTCTCACACTCTCATACTGGTCACTGGAAGTCCAACATGGCACCTCATGGCAAAGAACTCTCTGGGGATCTGAAAAAAGAATTGTTGCTCTACATAAAGATGACCTAGGCTATAAAAAGATTGCCAAGACCATGAAACTGAGCTGCAGCACATTGGCCAAGACCATACAGCAGTTTAACAGGACAGGTTCCACTCAGAACAAGCCTCACCGTGGTCGACCAAAGAAGTTGAGTGCACATGCTCAGCGTCATATCCACAGGTTGTCTTTGGGAAATAGACATATGAGTGCTGCCAGCATTGCTGCAGAGGTTGAAGGGGTGGGGGTTCAGTGCTCAGACCATACGCTGCACACTACATCAAATTGGTCTGCATGGCTGTGGTACCAGAAGGAAGCCTCTAAAGATGATGCACAAGAAAGCCTGCAAACAGTTTGCTGAAGACAAAAAGACTAAGGACATGAATTACTGCAGCTATGTCCTGTGGTCGGATAAGACCAAGATAAACTTGTTTGGTTCAGTTGGTGTCAAGTGTGTGTGGCGGCAACCAGGTGAGGAGTACAAAGACAAGTGTGTCTTGCCTACAGTCAAGCATGGTGGTGGGAGTGTCATGGTCTGGGGCTGCATGAGTGCTGACAGCACTTGAGAGCTACAGTTCATTGAAGGAACCATGAATGTCAACATGTACTGTGACACAATGAAGCAAAGTATGATCCCCTTCCTTTCGAAGACAGTGCGGCAGGGCATTATTCCAACATGATAACGACCCCAAACTGACTTCCAGGACGACCACTGCCTTGATAAAGAAGCTGGCAAGGCATCTTTCCAGACCTAAACCCTATTAAGCATCTGTGGGGCATCCTCAAATGGATGGTGGAGGAGCGCAAGGTCTCTAACATCCACCACCTCTGTGAGGTCATCATGGAGGAGTGGAAGAGGACTCCAGTGGCAACCTGTGAAGCTCTGGTGAACTCCGTGCCCAAGAGGGTTAAGGCATTGTGGTAAAATAATGGTGGCCATACATAATATTGACACTTTGGGCCCAATTTGGACATTTTAACTTAGGGCAGTACTCACTTTTGTTGTCAGCAGTTTAGACATTAATGGCTGTATGTGGAGTTATTTTGTGGGGAAAGCAAAGTTACACTGTTAAACACGCTGTACGCTCACTACTTAACATTGTAGCAAAGTGTAATTTCTTCAGTGTAGTCTCATGAAAAGATATAATAAAATATTTACAAAAATGTGAGGGGTGTACTCACTTTTGTGAAATACCATTTTTATTTAATTTTTGTAAGATTATGTATTTTATTGTATGTTAATATATATTTACATTAAATTTGTAAAAAATAGACTATGCTCCACCTTCCTCGTTTCCCTGGAGAAGAAATTATTGTACACGTTACATACTGTACTTGTAACCATATTCCTTTGATGTTTTTATAATACCCTTGGTGAATTTTTCACCTTTTACGATTGTTGGAAATATATTTTTTGATAAAATTGTTGATTTTAAACTGTTGTTACTCTGTGAACTCTATCTGGTTGGCCTATACCAAAAAAAAATTGGGGCTCCTATCTTCTCTTGGCTTTCACATTGACCACTAAAGTAAGGAGGCTGTTCCTGGCCATTATTTATACTTTTCAGTTTATTTTTTTTATTATTGATATTAATGCTGTTGTTATAACCAAAGAATATTTTTTTTTTTAATTTGGAGATTTTTGTTTTAAAATGATTCTTCCTAAGCGTCAAATTCTCAAGGTATGCAAAAGTCTTTATTCTTGTATCTATTATTTTATCTTACAGATACATTTTTTTTGTCAGAGACCTGAAAATTATTTCAAGGGTTCCCCTGGGATAAAAAGGTTGAGAAAGGCTGTGTTTGAGGAATTTCCTTTAAGATTGAGCTTAGATAGGTGGCTCTGTAATAGTTTTGCTATAAGCTCCCAATAGCAAAATTTGGTAATTAACAGGGTAATCAATCCCTTGACTTTATAGTGATCAGGAAGCACTCGAAGAATGTGCTACAATTGCAGTACACTTCATTCAAATTTAGACTGAAATTTCAAACGCAGAGATATCAGACTCAGATAAAATACTTTCAGACTAAAATGAAGACCTGACATCTACAAGCAGGTCCGTCTTTAACAAGGGGCCAAAGGGGCAGCATCACTGGGTCCAGTCAGAATTGTGGGAACCAAAGCAGCATCCCTTGAACCCCTTGTCATGGGCAGTCCTAGTCCGGTGGTGGCAGAGAGCAGGGCAGAGGAGCTAAATCTGGTGCCGATAGTGGCTTCCTTGGGGTGCAGGCAGGATGATCGTGGTTTGTTATGAATTTCATCTCCATGCGGCGAGAGGGTGGCCCCCTGGAGATGGAGACAACATAGAAGACAAGCAGCGTGAGGGTGGCTAGGACCGAAAGGTTTGGAGGGAGAAGACGTCCACCACCTCCCTGACCCCTGAAGAGGTGAGCAGCAGTGGGCGCAGCATCCCCTGCACCTCCCAGAGCCTGGACTCCTTTTTCAACCTCCTCTCCACTTCCAGTTTTGACATCAACAGGATGACCAGGAGGGGTGGGAGATGGGTAGTAGGCATCACACACACCTACCCACAGACATGGACTGGGACGGGTGGCAGGAGAGACTGCAGACAGAGGCAGGGCAAGGGGGTCTCTTTTTCACACCCTCTCAACCTCCCATCCCCCCTCTCTCTTAACCCCCCACACCCCCTCTCTGTCCTGCCCCCCTCTCTCACCCCCTCCCGTATGCTTCCTCATACCCCCTTTCTCTGTCTCTCCTACCTCACCCCTCTTACACCCCCCCCCCCTCTCAGGTAATGATACGCTGTAGCCGCCCGGCCAGCAATCCCAATTGCTGCCTGATCTGCTGCAGTAAACTGATTTTTAGTCTAGTTGCTATTTTTTGTAGGTCTCAGAGCAAGTAGAGAACATGAATTGCATGCAAGCAGGGGGTGGGGGAGGGGGTCCAAGAAAATGTTTGCCCAGGGTCCAATCAATATTAAAAATAAGGCCCTGACGAGGCTAGAGTTCTCTACTGAGGGAATTACTATGACTTGGATTGGTTTTGGTATGTAACTTTAGACTTGTTTTACAGCATTAATAAGGTACTGACTCAAAAATGACTATTGCGTAAATCTAATCTAAGGCTCCACTTTTACAAAATTTGGGTGCAAAGTAAATGGCAACAATAAATATCTAAATTTATAAATCGCATTTCTTGCATTCAAAAATAAATAGGAACCAGTAAAAATGCAAAAAAACATAAATAAAATATGTGTCCACAAAAATATATAAAGTACCAAGTGACTAGGAATACAAACTAATAAATCACATAATTACAAAGTGCACAGTGCTAGGTGCAAAAAACTGAAGTCCCAAACTTTGATAATTAATACAGTCTTGTTTCAAAGTGCTACGTGCTTGATAAAGGTGCCAGCGTACATGAACTCTGTGTTGATCACCACAAAGATGTGCTCCACACTGTGAAGTGCCAAACTCCCCTCTTGTGCTCCTACTCACCAGAAATGATGACCTATGGGTCAGATGGAGCCTTTTCTAGTGAGCATATATCCAAGGTAGGAGAACCATCCCAGACAGGGAATAACCAGACGTCTGCCGCTTAACGGACCTTTTAGGGACTCGTCCCAAATGAAATAAGCACGAATAGTGAAGTACTGCTGGTTATGAATTTATTATAACCAAATTTAAAACACTTACAAGCTTAGAAGGTAAAAATCGCATCCATAAAATGATTTCCTGGAACGACGTGTCTGTGCATTCCACGGGTGGCAGGAAGTGACGTCACTGGTTAGCATGCACCGGAAGTTGCGTCAACATGTTTTGCCTGCCCACCCAGGCATCATCAAAGGACAGTGGGATAGGACAGCAGTAGGTTGGACAGACTAGATGAAGGGTAGGGTAAGTAAGGTAGCTGGAAGCATACAGATTAAGGTCCCTGTAGAGAAAGAGGAAAGTGAACACCAGCAGGACATTAAAGGTATACAAAGAAATCCAAATATGGAGTAGAGGAGGAGCAGTAAGTACAGGAAGGAACCTATGAATCTACAGAAGCTGCAGGAGGGAGCAAATAGGATTCCTACTGAAGCCCAAATACAGGATACCAGATGTCTGTTTTTATTACCTATAGCATGTATGTCAAAACTCAGATGAAACATTAGGCCAAACACAGTACTAAATCTGTAAAAGGCTAATATAAGTCGGTTTAAAAATGTTTCATCCACCTACCTTTGCTGCATACAGTTTGTACAATACCCCTTTTATTGAGCTTTGGAGTGGTCATATGATCCAGAAGCACTCAACAATGGGACTGGGATCTTGAAGCAATGACATACTTGCCTGCTTTCATTGCCCCTCAGTTGTCAGCACCCCTTTCATCTCCTGCAGCAGCCACTCACTGACACAGGGCGGTGCTGCTTCTGGATCACGTGACTGCAGCCAAGCTAAATTTAAAAAATCAGGTATTTACACTGATCAGGTGATTTACTGACAATATGCAGCATAGAAATGAGGAGTTTGGTTGCAAGGGACAACATTTCTAAGCAGACTTATAGTAGCCACTTCCACTTTGATAAAAAAATAATAATGGTACTTTGGAATCTAACAGTATAGTAAAAACTTCCCTGGGGTTTTTTGGCAGAAAAAAAGACAAATCAAGCAAGTTTCAATATATAAAAGAAGATTTTTTTATACAATTATTAAAATCAACAAAGGTTTTAAAATATGAGCTCTGGTCACATACCATCTCATTTTAACCCATCAATAACATGAAGTGTAGGCAGGTGTGCTCAAGGCAAATTTTACAGTAAAAGATCCTGCCCCAGACCAATGCCCCAACCCGTTTCGACCAAAACAAGTCATATTCTTATTCAGGGGGACTGTATTATCTGGACACAAAAATATTTCAAACCATTATAAGAACATGGTATCACAGAGTTTAAAATTGTCCATATGTATCTGCAAACTTGTCAAACATTTTACAATGGGTGTCTATTTCTAGGTAGTATTTTCTTTTTTTGTGAGTAGGGCTATGTGCCCTATACTCATTCTCGTAGAGTGGGTGGCGATATCTGGGGACCCCCTTGATATTAAAGGGGGCTTCTAGATACTGATACATTCCAACACTGCAGACCCCCGCATCCACTGGCAAGGAGTGTGGGGAAGAGACCCTTGTCCTCATCCACGTAGGGAGCCACCTTGGCAAGGCACACCCCCATGTTGAGGTATGGTTCGGGAGGAGTAGAGGTAGAAAACAGACTCATTCTCTCTCCCCCCCCCCTTTTTTTCTGACTAGCATGTATTTTTAAGGAAACTTCACACTTATTTTTGCATGTAAAGGTCTGTTATGGATTTCCTGGGGGACCACACACTTTTCTTTTTGCTCGAGGTACTCCCTTAAAATGAGGTACCCCATTAAAATCTATACCAGACTTAGAGGATCTGGTATGTATTTTGGGGGGCAACTCTATGCAATACAGTACTTTCTGTACATCAAAGATTAGGACACCACAAAGCATGTTATATGAAGGAACTGGGCATTTTTAATGTTTCAGCATTTAAAGCGGTTTTACACATTCTTTGCACAAAGGTAAAAAACCTTCTGTGTGCAGCAGCTTCCCCTAATGCTTACCTGAACCCCCCTCTTGATCCAGCGTTTCCCACAAGAGCCTTGCCTCTCCGGGAACTCTCACTCCTAATTGGCTTTTGGCAGCAGCGGAAACCAGTGGCTCCCGCTGCTGTCATTCACAGCAAATGAGCCAGTCAGGAGATGGAGGGGCGGGGGCCGAGCCAAGGCTCCATGTGTGAATGGATACACAGAGTCGCATGTCAGGAGTGTGCCTTCTTGGGTGCCCCCAAATTAAGCTGCTTGTTGTGGGGAATCTGACAGAAGGGAGGACCCAGGAGTGCCAGCATGGGACCCGAGAAGAGAATGATCCGGGCTTCTCTGTGCAAAACCATTGGACAGAGCAGGGAAGTATAACATTTGCTTGTTTTTTTTTTTTTTTTTTTAAACCTAGGCTTTAATGTCGCTTTAAAGTATTTAAAAAGTCATTGCTCCTGGCCGAATAAAATAGGCACTTCCCTGGGAAACGTGTAGCGGTGCAAGAAAATTCAAACCTCCATGCTATTTTACTGATTATTCTTATTTTGACGGATTTGGTTTCTATTCATTTCAATGGGGTTCAGCATCCGAAGTTTGCAAAACTCTACTTAAATCGTACCTCTGACTTTTTGGCTCATCCCTACTCTGCATCAGTGATATCTTGTGTCACATGTTGTGATGCTACTTTTTAGAAGGACAGCACTAATTGAAGCTGCCTGCAGTATGCCTGGCTGTTTCTTCATTTCATCCATTATCCATTTTAGGAAGGAAATTTGGAACGGTTACATTCTGCACCAGGGGCAAGAAAGAATTTAAAGCAGCGCCTCCGGAAAAAAAAAATCAGACTTACTCAGCATATTTATTACAAAACCTTGAATTTAATCAATTTTTATAATGAAACGGTCTAAACAGCTCCAGAGACATATCTCCATTTCTTAATAGGAAAAAATACCCCCCCCCCCATATTAAAAAAAGAAAAAAAAATACAAAGAAGATTGCATAGAAGAAAATATATAATATCTGCCTCTACATTAGTTGTACTGTAATCCATTGTGCACTTAGAACAAAGAGCCTCTACTAAGCAACAATGGCCACCCCCTGCAGATAAAATTACCTACACTGCTCCACAGGATTTCACTGTCTCGTAGCAGCCATTATTTTCAGTAGTGAATGTGAGATTCATCCTAACATTCATAATGGCCAGATGAATGTTGACATTGGAAGCATCCTGCTACAATTAGGGTATCTCTTGATATCTTTACATGAAGCTTAAAGTGGACCTCTGGACAGAACAAAAAACATTGCCAATCCCCTCTGGCATATACAGTACTGTATTAAACTGCTCACTCAGTCTAAAGGGGGCATTACTAAAATGCAATAATTACTTTACCACACGGCCTCACTGTTGGGGGTTTAAAGGTCCTGTAACAATGGCATTTTTTACATATTTGTGCCAAACGGCAGTGGTAATGAGTGGCGTAATCACGTGCTATAGAATGGCTCTATTCAGTTTGGGTCAGACCATAGAGGAAAACCCCTAATTCAAGGGACATTCCAGCTTGTAACAAGTGGTTTCCAAACAATACTCTTTATACATTATGTTAAAGTAAAACTAAAACCTTTAGAGACCCGAGGGAATAAAATGGCGATCGTTGCCATTTTCTATGTCACATGGTATTTCCACAGCAGTTTTGCAAATTTTGAATTTTTTTTTTAGAAAAAATACACTTTAATGAAAAAAAAAAAGCCTTATATTTAGCCCATTTTTTTTTTTATAATGTGAAAGAGGATGTTATGCTGAGTAAATAGATACCAAACATGTAATGCTTTAAAATTGTGCACGCTTGTGGAATGGTAACAAACAACTGTACCTAAAAATCTCCATAGGCAAAGCTTTAAACGCCTTTACAGGTTACCTGTTTAGAGGTACAGAGGAGGTCTAGCTCTAGAATTATTGCTCTTGCTCGAACATTTGCGGTGATACCTCACATGTGTGCTGTGAATACAGTTTATATATGCGTGCATGACTTATGTATGCGTTCACTTCTGCACACGAGCACAAAGGAATGGGGGTGGTTTCAATTTTTTTTTTCTTATTTTACTTTTTATATCTTTTTACTCTGTCCCTTTTTTTTATCACTTTTATTCCTATTACAAGAAATGTAAACCCTTGTAATAGAAATAAGGATGACAGATCCTATTTATGGAGAGATATGGAATCAGAAATACCCCAAATCTCTTCATTACCTTTAAAAGCAATATATATATATATAAAAAAAGAAAAAAAAAATGGATTTTTGTAAGAACTTACCGTAAAATCCTTTTCTCTTAAGCTCATTGACAGACGTAGTCTTCTTGATTCTCAAGAGCTGGGTTATGTTGTCTCCGCAGGAGTAGGACTAGGCAGAAAGACAAAACGTTCTGGCTCCACCTTAGGGGCAGTCCCTGAGGGTATATCCTCCCTCTCTCTGCTACAGGGAATCAGTTCTGTTTAAAGCAGTACAGAGAATTTAACCCAACCCAACTCAATGATAGAGGGGCGGGTACTACGTCTGTCAATGAGCTTAAGAGAAAAGGATTTTACGGTAAGTTCTTACAAAAATCCATTTTTCTCTATCGCTCATTGACAGACGTAGTCTTCTTGATTCTCAAGAGCTGGGACATCCAGAAGCAGTGCCACAAATGAGGGGTGGGATTGACAAAATCAAATCCAATCTAGAAGGCCCAACCGGTGCCAAACTAGAAGTTTTAAAGGCTCATTATAAACAAAGAATGAGACTAAAGAAAAATTTTCCAACGGAAAAAACCCTCGAGGTAGACCACTGGTCTCCTCAAATTGCGGCCTGCAAAACCTTGCGGCCAAACGAGGCATCAGACGATGCCATTACATCAACTTTATAATGTTTAGAAAAGGTATGCACCGACGACCAGGTAGCCGCCTTGCACACCTGGACCACTGACGCCTGATGGCGAAAGGCCCATGACGCACTAAGTGCCCAAGTGGAGTGCGCCTTAACAGGGAACGGGGGCTCCCGACCCTTAATAGAATAAGCCTGCACTACCGTCTGTCTGATCCATCTGGAAATGGTCGCGGCAGATGCAGGCAACCCCTTTTTGGGTCCATCTGGGATCACAAAAAGTGAATCCGTCTTGCAAAACGAGTCTGTCGTTTTCAAGTATACCCTGATTGCCCGGACCACATCCAAGGAGTGTAAAGCAAACTCCCGAGGATGACTGGGCTTAGGACACAGGGAAGGTAATACAATTTCTTCATTCAGATGAAATTCTGAAACCACTTTTGGTAGGAAGGATGGATTCGGACGAAGAACCACCTTATCTCTATGAACCACCAGATATGGTGAACGACAAGATAATGCGGCCAGTTCTGACACCCTGCGTGCAGAAGTAATAGCCACCAAGAAGGCCACCTTCTGGGACAACGTGGGTAGAGGAATCTCCCTAATATCTTCAAAGGGAGGTTTCTGAAGAACCGACAACACTAAATTAAGATCCCAGGGGGGTAACGGCGCGTGCACTGGCGGAGCCAGATGTCGCACCCCCTGGATGAAATTCCGCACCAAGGAATGAGTAGCCAAAGGCTTCTGAAAGAAGATGGCTAATGCTGAGACCTGACCCTTGATAGTACTCAAGGCCAGTTTCTGCTCAACCCCTTGTTGCAGAAAAGCCAATATTCGACTAATCGAATAAGACCCAGGACGGAACCCCAAAGGTTCACACCATGCAATGTAGGACTTCCATGTGCGATGATAAATCTTTCTGGAAGTCGCTTTCCTTGCTTCAACTAGAGTAGGAATAACTGAAGCTGACAAACCTTTGTCCTTCAGCACCTGGGTCTCAATAGCCAGGCCGTTAAAGCCAGCGATCGTAAAGCAGGATGGAAGATCGGTCCCTGAGACAGTAGATCCTCCCTGAGAGGAAGTCTCCATGGGACGTCTGCCACCAGTCTGACCATGTCGGCGTACCAAGCTCGACGAGGCTAGTCCGGAGCTACCAGGATTACTGGGATTCCTTCCTCCTCTATCCTGCGAAGAAGTCTTGGCAGTAACGCGAGAGGAGGGAAGGCATATATTAGCTGGTATTGCCCCCACGGGGCGATCAGTGCGTCTGCGGTTTCTGCTAGAGGATCGCGGGAGCGAGCCACGAATCTCTGAACTTTCCTGTTGAATCGTGATGCCAACAGATCCACATCCGGGGTGCCCCACCGTAGGCACAATTGGTGGAAAACGTCTGGATGGAGGGACCATTCCCCCTGATCCAGGGTCTGACGGCTGAGATAATCTGCCTGCCAATTCTCCACCCCCGGAATGAACACCGCAGAGATTGCTGGAACAAATCGTTCCGCCCAGCGAAGAATGCAAGCCACTTCTTTGGCCGCTCGGACACTCTTGGTGCCCCCCTGGTGATTGACATAAGCCACGGCCGTGGCATTGTCCGACTGGATCCAAACCGGGCTGCCCTGGAGCTGCTCGGTCCAGTGAATCAGACAAAGTCTGATCGCTCTCAGTTCCAATACATTTATCGGTAACCTGGATTCTTCCGGGGACCAAAGTCCCTGGACAGATAACTGACCGAGAATTCCTCCCCATCCGGATAGACTGGCATCCGTGGTCACTATCGTCCAATATATTGGCTGAAATGACTTTCCCTGGCTGAGCATTGGAGACCGAAGCCACCAAACCAGAGACTCTCTGGTCTGTTTGCTCAATCGTATCTGATTGTCCAGGGATTCCGGATTCCGATTCCATCTGAGAAGAATCTCTTGCTGAAGAATTCGGGTATGGGACTGGGCAAATGGGACTGCTTCGAATGAAGCCACCATCAACCCCAGAACCCTCATGCAAGTCCGAAGGGAAGACCAGCTGTTGGACAGTAACAACCGGACTGCTGATTGAATCTTTCGGAGTTTCCCTACCGGAAGGAAAACTCTTGTCCTGACTGTGTCTAGAATTAGACCCAGATATTCGAGCCTCTGGGTGGGAACCAGAAATGACTTTTGCTGGTTCACCAGCCACCCGAATTCCTGTAAAGAAATCATAGTAATTTCTATGTTTTGTAGCAAGGTCTGAGGAGACCCTGCATGAAGCAGAAGATCGTCTAGGTAACCTAGAATCGATATACCTCTTTGGCGCAGAAGTGCCAACATTGGGGCCAACACCTTTGTGAAGACCCGCGGAGCCGTGGCGAGACCGAAAGGTAACGCCACAAACTGATAGTGGTTCTCCTCTACGGAAAAGCGTAGAAAACGCTGATGTCCTGCGAAAATGGGAATGTGAAGATAGGCGTCCTTGATGTCTATGGACGCTAGGACATCCCCTGGATGCAGGAAGGCTGCTACCGTGCGAATGGACTCCATTCTGAATCTTCTTATGTTGACGAAAGAATTGAGTGCTCTTAAGTCCAGAATTGGACGCACTTTGCCCTCTTTCCTGGGTATTGTAAACAGGTTTGAATAAAACCCTTGAAACCGTTCTGTCCAAGGAACGTGGACTACCACTCCTTGTTGTAGTAGATCTATGACTGCTCTCCGCAGATCTTCTAAACGATCTGAGGATAGTCGGATATTGGAAGGGAAGAATCGCGCCGGTGGGAGAGATCGAAACTCGATCTTGTACCCTGACCTTATGACTTCGCAAACCCATTTGTCCGGGATTCTGGAAAGCCATGGATCCGGGAACCGGCGAAGACGTCCCCCCACCCCAGTTATGGGTGGGGGCGCACCTTCAGGCTTTGGATGGTTTATCTTCAGGTCTGGAGGGGGCGGGCTTTTGCTTGCCCGACCAACGACCCCTGACGCCTCCTGCAGGAGCTTTGGAGGACTTAGTTTTTTCACCCGCTGGACGAAAAAACCTCTTGTGAGCAGAAAAAGAAGGTCCTCGTCTTTGACGAGTTCCTCTACCTTTAAAATTTTGCGGTAAAAAGGTGCTTTTTCCACCGGTGAGATCCTTAATGATCTCATCTAAGTTGGCTCCAAATAGACGCTCTCCTGAAAAGGGGATATTAGCCAATGCTTCAGAACTGATTCCCTGTAGCAGAGAGAGGGAGGATATACCCTCAGGGACTGCCCCTAAGGTGGAGCCAGAACGTTTTGTCTTTCTGCCTAGTCCTACTCCTGCGGAGACAACATAACCCAGCTCTTGAGAATCAAGAAGACTACGTCTGTCAATGAGCGATAGAGAAATGATCTTTTGCTTTAAATAAAAAAAATTATATATATATATTTATATTTACTATCTCATGACGTCGCTCGGGTCCTCCGAGGCCATAGAGGAGATCTTTGAACGCTTATGGTAGCCGCTGGCTTCACCGTCGGATAATTTCTTGGGTGAACCGGTGGAAACAATAAGCCCAATAAACAATGGCGTCCCCTCCCACCACTTTGGAAATTGTTCCAGCAGCTCATGAGCCAGTCAGAATGGTTTCATGAGAAAGCCACCCGCCGGCTACAAAAACAATACTGGGGTTATGGCTGATATCTTCAGCCCTAATCCCTGTAAACCACTTGCAAACCGCAAAGTATATATATGTATTGTGGTCGGCAAGTGGTTAAAATGTATCTAAACCCCAAATGTAATATAATACAGTTTACCAATCCCTAAGGTAGGGGCTGCTTTAGTTTTCCATTTAAGGCTTTTTTTCCCCCCTTTTATTTTCACTTGGTAATCTTGCCAGTAACACATTTCCTGTCTTGGAGTGGCTCTTAAAGCTATGGAGGAGCAAAGGAGATACCCTTGAACAACAGCATTGTCTGGAGAGGGTAGGGTTAGATGCACTAGCAGACTACAGACTTAGGACTTTACATAAGTGACTCACTTAGAGTTAGTTTCAGGTTTTAACTAATAAAAGCTGCCCATTGTAAGCACTCCTGTCAGTGCTGAAGTTTAGCTAAAAACAGTTTTATCTCTACAACCTTATTTACTTGTAACAAAGGCTGCTAGATTCTGTAAAAAATCTTCAATGCAGAGTTGCCCTATCCTCTTCCTGCTAATGAACATCCAAAACCATGGAGGTTAACAGCTTTGTGTCTCTGGGCTCAGCTGCAGAAAAAAAAAAAAAAAACAATGAATTGCACTGCTTGTAACGTGATCTGTGAATGTGACAGACAGATACAGACAGTGCAATCCTGCCTTTCTCAACCTTTTCAACACAGAGGAACCCTTGAAATAAGTTACTGGTCTCGGGGAACCCCTGCTAACAATTAAAGATCTACAACTCATGGCGCATTAGTGTGACAGTCAGTGGGAAGAATGTTCCTTACTCTTGTCATCTTTGGGAAGAATTACCCCCTTACAGATAGCTAAAATGAACAATGGTGTCATTGGAAACTTATCTGAGAGGCAGAAATTGCCTATGGCTCAAGGAACCCCTAGCAATCTAAGGAGGAACCCTGGTTGAGAAACCCTGGTGTAATCCGTAAAATAACTTTTCTCAATGGAAGAGAGGGCAGGATGGAGCTTGTTCCCATTGGAATATTTTTAGTGCAGATGAGCCCAGAGACCCAAACTGGTAACTCCCACAGAGTCAGACATTCAGAAGAAGAGGACAGGGCATCCCTGCAGTGAAGATTTCACCAGAATCCAGCAGCCTGCATACTGTGGAATTTACTTCATTAAAAGGTAAGTAATGCAACTAAAGCCGCAAAAAAAAAAAAAAGTTTTATCTAACCCTTAGCTTTAAATGTTTTTTCTCAAACCTCTAGTTGCTACTTTTCTGAACAGCTTGAAAAATAACATGCATACTTACTGGCAAAATCACCAGGTGAAAATAAAGGAAAAAATGTCTAAAAAAGAGAAATGAATGCAGCCACCACAATTAAAATTGGTAAACTGCAATATTTTATGCCTCTTTTCCACTGAGTGGCACGGTACGGTTCGGTTCAGTACGGTACGGTTCGGAAGGGTACACCTTGCGTTTCCACTGGCAATATTACCCTTTCATGATGGGCGTGGTGTAGCAGGAAAGCTGTGATAGATGATTCTCTGTCAACCAATCAAAGTTCTGCAGAGTGTAGTCCCACCCTGTTGGTACTGTACTAATGTGCTTGGTACCCCAACGAAAGGGTCCCAAAAAAGTGGTACGGTACGGTTCGGAATTAGGGTACCATTCACAATGGAAACGGCATAAATAGCGTACGGTACCGAACCGAACCGTACCAGAAAGCTCAGTGGAAACGAGCCATTAAATTTTTGCTTTTGGGTTTAGATGAGCTTCAAAAGGTTTTAGGATACAGGATTCAGAGACAGCTGGAACATCCAAAAGAAGTAAAACTGAGGGTTGAATAACAGTGAGAAGGTCTGAATATCCAAACTGTGGAAATTGTGTGAACAGAAGACCAGATATCAGCCTTGCAAATTACCTGATGCTCAAAGCCCGAAAGGCCCTCACAGATCTGAGAGAGTGTATTTTATCAGGAAAGTGTGGCACCTGATCCTGAGACCATAAGCTTAACAAAGATATGTTTGAGCACAGAGAAATGGTGGCGCAAGGTGCTGGTTTCCCTTTACAGGCACCCCAAGGCATGCCAAAAAGTAATCCATGTCAACAAGTGGCTATAAGTAAAACCCACAGCACTATGTCTAGGCAGTGAAGAGAAATAACTTTCGGTTGTAATGAGACCCAGAACAACAATGTCCCGATTGAGGTAAAAAAAAAAAAATAAATTCCATGGAAGGAAAGAGGACCTAGGCCTTAATACCACCTTATCTTTGTGCAAAGCCAGAAAGGATTTTTTTACAGGACAAATCTCCCAGTTTAGACACATGGAGTAAAACAGTATTTCCTTGTACCAAGCAAAGTATGTCCACCATATGTGATGGTATACCTTGTGGGAGGTAGCCTTCCTAGCTTTCAACAGAGTGGGAAGTACTGAATCAGAGATAACTCAGTCTCTCAAAATCTGTCTTAAAAGCTAGCTACCCCAAAGCAGGGTGGTAAACCTGTCTTTTGGGACAGTAGAACCAGTTGATCTGGAAGAACCAACAGAGCATCTGCCAGAGGTCTGATCAGGTCAGAGCACCACATCCTCTTAGGCAAGTGCGAACCTATCAGTGTAACTGGAATGCCCTCAATCTCAATCCTGCAAACTAGAAAGGGGTTTAAAAGGAGAAAAGATGCAGATCAGGTTTACTGACCACACAGAGTAACCATATCTTCTGCAGCCTTCTTGAAGCCACTTCCCCTCTACATGCTCTCCAGTAAAGGCCCCATGGCATTTCTCAGGGCAGGTTTCCTGATAGGGACAACAGTAAACCATGCCTCGTAATGCGTGATGAAACACTTGTAGCCACTGTCGAAATCACATTTGAAAAAAGTTGAGAGGGGGAGTGTAGTAATTAATTTTTTGTCATTGGGGAACCATCCCTTTCACAATATGTTATAACCAACCTATATGATATTGGCACTTTAAGTTGTGCCTCAAATGGTAAACCACACAATAAAAAATTCTAAGTATTTTATTCCATCATGTTAAAATATCATCTCTATGGTGATTGCCTTGAAAACATTCAATGCTTGCATTTATAGGAGTCATTTCATAGGACAATTGTCGTATACATAGCATGAAAGTTGGTGGATGTCAAGGTTAACACGTTTTGTAGGATCCCCAACTGATATGACAGATGTCAAAAGACTAAAAATACAAAAATATAATTTAGGTATATCTCACATAAACTATGAAGCAATGCACAACAAAATTACATGCTATCAGAATTCTATCTGTCCTTAAGGGGGAGCAGGAAAATCGACAGGAAAAAAGAAAATCTGTTGAAATCCCATGGAACAGGGTGACAATGCAAAAGCAATACCGGGAGACGAGGATAGAGTGTGTTTACTTCATAACAAGTAAAGCCTGATCAAAGACCTTTGTTGTATGGGGAGATATCGTAACAGAATAGAGTTTGTAGTGCAATGGACTATGAGGTGAGCACCTAAAAGTTTAAATTGTTTCTAACTATTGCATTCAGATAGTTTATGTCAGAGGTCTTCAGAAAATGTTAGAATTTTCACTGCTCATTTTCTAGTGCCTCTTCATTAATTATCACGGGACAAGTCCTAACGCTGCTTACCCATAATGTTGTCCCCGGAGACAGGCTTCTCCGCTGCTTCATCTTTACATCGTTTCCAGGAGACAGGCTAATCACTACTTAACCACTTTACCACCGGAGGATTTTGCTGTCTTCCGTCCAGGCCACTTTTTGAGATTCGGCGCTGTGCGACTTCAACTGACAATTGCGCGGTCGTGCGACGCCGTACCCAAACAAAATTTACGTCCTTTTTTTCCCACAAACAGAGCTTTCTTTTGGTGGTATTTGATCACCTGTGCGATTTTTACTTTTTGTGCTATAAACAGAAAAAGAGCGTTTATTTTGAAAAAATAACAATATTTTTAACATTTTTTATATGAAATTCCCCCCAAAAAAGATGTAAAAACCAATTTTTTTAAAAATTTTTGGCCAATTTGTTTTATGCTACCTATGTTTGGTAAAAAAAAATCGCAATAAGCGTATTTTGATTGGTTTGCTCAAAAGTTATTGCGTTTACTAACAAAGGGAAAGATTTCTGTCATTTTTGGTGTTTTTTTTTTTAACGCGTAATGGCGGCGATCTGCGATTTTTTTTGCGGGACTGCGACATTGCGGCGGACAGATCGGACCCTTGACTGACATTTTTGACACTTTTGGGGGTACCAGTGACATTACTGCAGTAATCAGTGCTATAAATATGCACTGTTACTGTAAAAATGACACTGGCATGGAAAGGGTTAATTTTATTGGAGAGGGAGGGGTTAATGTATGCCTGGTGCTTACTGACGTGTAGGGGGGGAGGTGACTGAGTGAGTCATGGACAGATCGGATGTCCAGCTATGCTGAACAGTCCGATCTGTCACTCCCTGTCACTATGGAGATCCGCCCGCTGTGTTTACACACAGCGGGCGGATCTCCAGACTCGATCCCCGATGATCGGGTAAGAGCAGCGGCGATCGCCGCTGCTCCTCCCCTGGCCCGACTCCCGCTGTGAATAAAAACAGCGGGAGCGAGCCTCCGGCGGCGCGCAAGCGCCGCCCAGAAGGGGGAGTGTCTGACGACGTAGTACTACGTCGTCAGACGATAACGAGCCACTCTGCCGCAGTAATATTACTGTGAGCAGACGTAAAGTGGTTAAAATTGTCTTGCAAACAGCAAATGTCTGTCCAATACTTTCTGAAAGCCTATCCAAAATGCCATCTTGCAGCAGTTTAGTCTATATAATTATTTTATTCTATATCAGCCCCCCTCTAACCAGTACCTGTGTTATATCTAGACAGGTCCTCTTTATGATGCCTCTTAATAGGAAGACTATATAACAAGGGTGTCCCTGGCCCAGGGGGAGCATGGCGATATGTCCCATGTCCAGAGGTGGGGGACTTTAGTCACATGACTTGACTTAAGTCAGACTTAAGTCACCAGTTTGAGGACTTGAGACTTGCTTGACTAAAATTAATAAAAGACTTGACTTGACTTTGACTTGATATTCATGACTTGAGACTTGACTTTGACTTGAGACATATATGACTCGAAATGACTTTTTTTTAAGTTATTAAATATTTGTATTTTCTCAAGGTGTGTTAAAGCAAAAATGAATGTGCCTGTTATGTTTCTGACACCACAGTCACCTAAAACACCTCAGTGTGTTCTGATTTTTTAGAACACTGGCTGTTTAACAATGGAAATACTTAAAACAGCCAGTTACGGAGTTACGGCCTCGGAAAGTATTTTTCAATAAAATTACCCCTGGGACCTTTTAGAAGAAATACTTACCTTTAAAATGTCTTTGTCCAGCGCTGCCATCTCAGGTGTAGGCAGCTGAAGCCAGAGCGTCCTCTTCTGCGTCCTCTTCCGTGTCCTCTTCGGTCCCACAATGCCCTGCACCGGTCCCACTCGTCACTTCCGGGGCATGCCGAGAAGCTGTTTAGCAGGGAATTACGCGCCTGCACTGGAACTGATGAGCGGGGCCGGTGCAGGCGCATTGATTCCTGGGAGCGATGATGTTCAGCTCCCAGGAATCAATGCAAGGAGGAAGTGACGGCGTGGGCCGCGGCCGCAGAGGGAGGAAGAGGAAGATAGATAAGTATATTTTCTTCAATAACAAGGTAAGTAAACAAAAAAAAAATCGTGACTATCCATTTCTTTTACAGGTGACAGTGAGCAAGCGGATGGCCCAAAGTGCATTTTGAGGCCGGAACTCCCGCTTTAACATGTTTTTAGTGACTGTGGTGTTGAAACATGACCGGATGGATTTTGAGCTGTTTGGGCATTCAAAGGGTTTCTTTAATATGCCAAGAAAAAAGCACTAAGCAGTTTTGTTAATGTTGAAAATAAAACAAAACCTTTCCTGACCACTGACTTTTAACTGATTTAAAAGGTGAACATTGGGGTAGATCAGTATTTTGACTTGATTTGTGACTTGACCAAAATAAATGACTTGACTTGCTTGACTTCTAGCAGGGACTCGACTTGACTTGCTTGCTTTTCGCCACAGTTACTTGGGACTTGCTTGAGACTTGAAGGTTAAGACTTGAGACTTGCTTGTGACTTGCACATGTGTGACCTACTCCCATGTCTGCTCGTGTCCTTCCAGGTGACTTTTAGATAACTCCCTCCCTCCTGAATTACATTTGTGGACTGTGATTAAAAACTGCTGACCAAGAACGTGCACTTTATATATGTTCAAGAAAGAGACATAGATGTGAAGATTTTGTTATATTGTTTTTTGAAAAGACTCCTCAATAAAGAAAAAATGTAAGTGTCCTGTGAGGCCCTGTTCACATGGGGCGATTAACGGGGTGCCCCATGCAGGGCTGTGTGTTACCAGCACAAGTATGCACAGGTTTTGTCTCATTGAGGTGTATTGTGACAAGCGGCTGCACAGACACAGCCCCTGTGTCCCATTGTGACATTGATGCAAGCACATGACCGGAACACACCTAGGGTGCACAGCTTTAGCCCACTATCAGCTGAATATGGGTCACAGGAGTGCAGAATGAAGTGCAGCCCTTTGACCCACAGAAGAAGTTTAGCCAAAAGAGCTTTGGCTCTTCTCTGGTATTTTAGGTATTTGTTTTCTGCTTAGACAGAATTCCCCCAACTCCTACTAACAGTTGCTAAAGGGTCTGAAGGCTATTGCATGACTGATGGACTTGACTGGTATAACATTAAGACCGGTTACCATTTTCTCCAGTCCGTGGGACACGGTCACCCCTGCCCATATTTAACACTTACACCTTCTGGGCAGTCCTGCCCATATCACCCTCACTTTCAGGGTGGCCCCACACAGTTTAAGCCTGCTCTTCAGGTGGCCCCATCTAATTCAAATAAGGGGATGCTGCAATCTCGATATGTGACCTGGGACACATCATCAAGACAGAGCACCTAGATGCGGGACTATCCTGACAAATTTGGAAAAGTGGCATCTATCAGTTGTTTGGGTCAACTTTAAACACTATAGTGGGCTATCTACGAGAAAAAAACTTTTTAGTGCAAAGTCTCAGAAAGTAGAGAGAAGATCTCTAAATGGCTATAATTCATGACATTTTGTGGTCAATACCACCAGACTCCACCAAGATATGAGAGGTTTAAGTGGGGATTTGTCACAAAAAGTACAAAGCGATTTTTAAGGAACATCAAAATTTAGAATTTACAAACACAATGTCACTCACTGATATCCTTTGACTCTACATTCCTATGTCCAATACAAACACCCTCAGCACCATTTAGAAGATCATCAGTCAATTAGGCAAAAATACAATCTAGCTATAGTCAGGTGCTTGGCAAAGAATATGGAGTGAGAGAAACGCTGGCTGCAGCGCTTCAGCAGCTGCTGCCCTGGGGTACTGAACTGGTTAACAGTAGGAATGGGCTCTGGCGTGTTCAGGATCCCACCTGCCCAATCCCGCAAGGTAGCATACACTGCACACATCTAAGCACAGGCAGTGAGATATTTTTCGGTCTGCAGCTGCGGATTGGGAAATGTCTCACTGCCTTTGATAAGCCCTGTGCAGTGTCGGCTTCCTGGCCAGATTGGGCAGGTGGGATCCTGAACACGCCCGAGCCCATCTCTAGTTAACAGCTATACCAGCAAGAGGAGGGAGCTGCTGAGCAGGAAGAGTTCAATAGATGAAGTCATGCATCTCTGCACTGTGGGAACAGTAGTCTAGATGCGAGAGACTATTGTAATCAAGAGCTTTTGAACTGCATTTTCCAGAGGGAGACTGCAAGAAGGAGGAGAGAGAGCAGCATTTCTCAAGCTATACGGGACACAGCTTCCTCCTGCCATGAGGGAGCCTGGAGACTTCACATCGCTATGCAGTGTGCATCCCCACTCTTGTATAATGGCAGGCCAAGCAGGATCTGGAGTGCTAAGTTGGCTGTGTGACAGACAGTCACCCGGGTGAAGAGCAGAGAGTGGACTGATCACTGTGTGTGGCTGGATGTTGAGCTGCAATATCACTGGGACTGGTGAACTGCTGCTGCAGGGATTTTCTATCTGCAGCTAGGAGCTGACCATACAGCCATCTAGTAGCCTTATTGCTTCCTGCAGGCTTAGTGGGTATTATATACTGTTAGTATATCCCCACGCTAATGAGCCAAAACTAAGCTAAGGGAAATAAATGCAGCTGCTATAGTAAAAGTGCAAGTGAGTGTATATGAATAACCTTAGTAGGAAAGGCTACCTATAGCGCTTGCTTGATAAAGATGCTTTCAAATAAAGTGCATAAATATTGTGGTGCAAAGCAATGCAAATATGGTTCAAAGCAAATTATATACCAAATAAATACAAAAATTAATACAAAGATTAATACAAAAATTAAGGATTGTGTGTTTTAAATATTCCAATTCAATATAAAGTGCATACTATATATAAAATATCTCATAGGTGCAAAAACTCAAGTTCAAAAAAAGTGCATGAGACGTATGGAAGTCTCATAAGTGCTCCACACAGTTCATGAATAAAGGTGACTTGTGAAATTGTTCAAAACATATATCTCTTGTGCAATATGGGAGATAAGGTGCAGGTGCTCAGTGCCAGGCTTCCCAGTCAGATTTTGGTGTCACTCATTATTCCCCTGTGTAGATTAGTAAGAATGGCTCACTCACCGGAAGAAGTGGGTCTCATTTGCCTTATGGCATTAAGACCAGATACACTTATTTGGCCATCAGGGCCAGGATGGGTCCCCCTTCGTGTACGGTACCTCCGCTTGTTATGATTGCAATTATCGCTCCTCCTTTGCCCCCGTCCAGCCGTGTATATTAAAAAAAGGGAGAGCTCAGATAGTGCAGTATCGTTTAAAAATAATTTTATTTTGCACATAAACCAAGCCAAATGAATTCACGATCAAACATACACGATAAAAACGCTGTCACAGATGGAGCTGTGGAGTGGAGAGCGGTGACTACTGGTTTGCGTTCCACTCAGCTCCTGTGACGTCATGATGTGCGTTCCACTTTACGCATTTCATCACTGCGTTGACATCTTCAGAGCCTGTCGTGACGTCACAGGAGCTGGGTAGTCACCGCTCTCCACCCCACAGCTCCATCTGTGACACCGTTTTTATTGTGTATGTTTGATCGTGAATTCATTTGGCTTGGTTAATGAGCAAAATAAAATTCTTTTTAAACAATACTACACTTTCTGGAGCTCTCCCTTCTTTTAATATACACGGCTGGACGAGGGCAAAGGAGGAGCGATAATTGCCATCATAACAAGCGGAGGTACCGTACCCGGAGGGGGACCCATTCTGGCCCTGGTGGCCAAATAAGTGTATCTGGTCTTAATGCCATAAGGCAAATAAGACCCACTTCTTCCAGTGAGTGAGCCATTCTTACTATTCTACATGGTGGAATAATGAGTGACACCAAAATCTGACTGGGAAGCCTGGCACTGAACACCTGTACCTTATCTCTCATATTGCACAAGAGATATAGGTTTTGAACAATTTCACAAAAAGTCACCTTTATTCATGAACTGTTTGGAGCACTTATGAGACTTCCATATGGCTCATGCACTTCTTTTGAACTTGAATTTTTGCACTTATGAGATATTTTTATATATAGTATGCACTTTATATTGAATTGGAATATTTTAAACACCCAATCTTTAATTTTTGTATTAATCTTTGTAATCATTTTGGTATTCATTTGGTATATAATTAGCTTTGAACCATATTTGCATTGCACCACAATATTTATGCACTTTATTTGAAAGCATCATTATCAACTTTTGAACCATATTTGCATTGTTTGCACTACAATATTTATGCACTTTATTTTAAAGCATCATTATCAAGCAAGCGCTATAGGTAGCCTTTCCTACTAAGGTTATATACACTTCCTGCAGGCTTGCCTGGGACTATTCTCATGTGCACCAATGGTACAACTGGACCCCAATAGTAGCAGGGGGAAAAGTTTGGACTAAAGACTGTCCCTTTACAGCTGCTACACAGGGACCTTCACCTATTGATCATGCTAAGAAGTGCCTCTCAGGGGAAATTGCACCGTATCCTAGCCATTCTCCTAGAGTGCAATTTAAACCAGTTATAGTATTATTCACATTAGAAAATAGAAACAGAAAAAAATAGGTGCGCTAACTAAATGCGAAATATGGACTGTTGCAACAATAAATAAACAATAAATGCTGTGGGTGTTTTTGAATATCATTATTCACATTGCAGTTAATGCTTATATGGACAGTTTACTTCTGACTTGATTCATGATCACGAGTTAATCCCAGGCTAGTGCTACAGAACTCTTTTCAAAGTTACCTGGGCATATTGATTATATTGTCTAGCGGACTGTGTCGGAATCTATCTTCTGTGTGCTCATTTATGCTCAAACCACCATTTATTATAACCTGTACTAATGCAATGAGTTAATTTGCCACTAAATGGTCTTGTCTCTATTTCCTGATGCTTATTCACAACCAAGATAAAAGGTATCTATACTTGTGTTCTTATAAATGCTTACAGTAACTTTCACTCAACCAGGTGTGTCAGAGGGGCTTAGGTTGTTCTTGAAGTCGAGGTGCAAAATAGAGAACCCAAATTTTCAAGTGGCTCCAGCATGGGTAGTGCTACACAGCTAATGGTCTTTATTCCCAAGAAAGGTCTCTCTGGCGGAAGCATAGTACACTTCAGAGACATATTGATCATGGCCAAGTCCTGATGATTTTAGCATGATTAAAGAACATTTTTGTACTGTCACAATACAGTATATAAACATGAATCATGTCTCTGTCAGACATTTACATTTCTTAAACATCACAGAACCCATTTACTTTTTGAACAATCTTCTGTATTCAGACTAGTTGAGATCCTCATATTGCTTCTGTGAAGGCTACATGCTCTGGTTACATGATTTTGAAACATAATTCCTATATATGCTTTAATATACTGTATATAGCCACACCTGCAGCTTGAACCTAAGAATATAATGACCTTTCTGTATGCTTTTGGGTTCACCTTTTACCCTGTCCATTTTAACTAAATAAAGGTGTTGTCAACAGACTGTGTCTGAACAGTGTGCAGATAAAATTAGATTACTCATTTTGTATTTTACATGCTTTAGTATTGACAGGGTTACCGGTCTCTGTGGTAAAACCCAAGTAAAACATAAAAAACAAACCACTATTTTTGCCTTACCTATTTTACATCCGGAAATTACAAGGAAGGGGATATCTGCAACTCTAGGGATTAAGCGAACATCTGCAGATGAATTCTGATTTAAATACTCCTTTACCATATAAAGTCCATAGAACAAATAAACACTTGGAAAAGGATACATCTAGTATGCAAGTATATACACCTAAGATTTACTCACAATCTGAATACACACATAATAAACCTATTCATAGCAGCAACAGCCCTTGTCAGGGCTCAGAAGAGATCCAGGAGAGACAACCATGCTGATGAGCAGATCTGCTGCCAGAGAGAATGTATGAAGAAAGTGCCATCTGTTACTGCAGAATTACAAGATAATAAATCCCAGATTTTTTTCTTGCATAGCTCCACAGATCAGCAAGCTTCAGATTCCTCCTTTCTTTGTGGCTCTGCCCATGACAACACTGATGATAAAACTGGTGCTTTAGTACCACCACCTGCTCTAAACTTTTACTCCTCATCAATGATAGGACACGTTGGGTTTCATGAACCCTGTGTGGAGCAGGTATACAGGTCCTTCTCAAAAAATTAGCATATTGTGATAAAGTTCATTATTTTCTGTAATGTACTGATAAACATTAGACTTTCATATATTTTAGATTCATTACACACAACTGAAGTAGTGCAAGCCTTTTATTGTTTTAATATTGATGATTTTTGCCATACAGCTCATGAAAATCCAAAATTCCTATCTCAAAAAATTAGCATATCATGAAAAGGTTCTCTAAACGAGCTATTAACCTAATCATCTGAATCAACTAATTAACTCTAAACACCTGCAAAAGATTCCTGAGGCTTTTAAAAACTCCCAGCCTGGTTCATTACTCAAAACCGCAATCATGGGTAAGACTGCCGACCTGACTGCTGTCCAGAAGGCCATCATTGACACCCTCAAGCAAGAGGGTAAGACCCAGAAAGAAATTTCTGAACGAATAGGCTGTTCCCAGAGTGCTGTATCAAGGCACCTCAGTGGGAAGTCTGTGGGAAGGAAAAAGTGTGGCAGAACACGCTGCACAACGAGAAGAGGTGACCAGACCCTGAGGAAGATTGTGGAGAAGGACCTATTCCAGACCTTGGGGGACCTGCGGAAGCAGTGGACCGAGTAGAAACATCTAGAGCCACCGTGTACAGGCGTGTGCAGGAAATGGGCTACAGGTGCCGCATTCCCAAGGTCAAACCACTTTTGAACCAGAAACAGCGGCAGAAGCGCCTGACCTGGGCTACAGAGAAGCAGCACTGGACTGTTGCTCAGTGGTCCAAAGTACTTTTTTCGGATGAAAGCAAATTTAGCATGTCATTCGGAAATCAAGGTGCCAGAGTCTGGAGGAAGACTGGGGAGAGGGAAATGCCAAAATGCCTGAAGTCCAGTATCGAGTACCCACAGTCAGTGACGGTCTGGGGTGCCATGCCAGCTGCTGGTGTTGGTCCACTGTGTTTTATCAAGGGCAGGGTCAATGCAGCTAGCTATCAGGAGATTTTGGAGCACTTCATGCTTCCATCTGCTGAAAAGCTTTATGGAGATGAAGATTTCATTTTTCAGCACGACCTGGCACCTGCTCACAGTGCCAAAACCACTGGTAAATGGTTTACTGACCATGGTATTACTGTGCTCAATTGGCCTGCCAACTCTCCTGACCTGAACCCCATAGAGCATCTGTGGGATGTTGTGAAGAGAAAGTTGAGAGACGCAAGACCCAACACTCTGGATGAGCTCAAGGCCGCTATCGAAGCATCCTGGGCCTCCATAACACCTCAGCAGTGCCACAGGCTGATTGCCTCCATGCCACGCCGCATTGAAGCAGTCATTTCTGCAAAAGGATTCCTGACCAAGTATTGAGTGCATAACTGAACATAATTATTTCAAGGTTGACATTTTTGTATTAAAAACACTTTTTTTTTTATTGGTCGGATGAAATATGCTAATTTTTTGAGATAGGAATTTTGGTTTTTCATGAGCTGTATGCCAAAATCATCAATATTAAAACAATAAAAGGCTTGCACTACTTCAGTTGTGTGTAATGAATCTAAAATATATGAAAGTCTAATGTTTATCAGTACATTACAGAAAATAATGAACTTTATCACAATATGCTAATTTTTTGAGAAGGACCTGTACAGCCAAGCTATACGAATACCATGCGGGGACTCAAATTCAAAATACTGCGTATGAAACACCTGACAACCTTGAATGTGTGGATGGGGGAACTTGCAGAATTCCTTTTTTTTTTTGTTCAACCTGCCAGAACAGGAAAAAAAAATTATAAAATATGGCCTGCCTAAGACAAGTGGTATTGCGAACAGCTTACGCTTCAGGATTCTAGGTTGGCTGGGACTTTAGTACTCCCTCATATAGTTTTCCATCAGGATACTTTATAAAAAAATACATAACCATACTGATATAGTGTCAGGTTCCACAACTATTGTACACTAGATTACCAAAAGTATTGGGGCACCTGCCTTTACACGCACATGAATGTTAATGGAATCCCAGTCCTAGTCTGTAGGTTTCAATATTGAGTTAGCCTACCCTAGCATCTATAACAGCTTCAACTCTTCTGTGATGGCTGTCCACAAGGAGTGAGTCTTCGGAATGTTTGACCATTTTTCAGAAGTGCATTTGTGAGGTCAGGCATGGATGTGGACGAGAAGACCTGGCTCACAGTCTCCACTCTAAATTATCCCAAAGGCCTTCTATCGGGTTGAGGTCAGGACTCTGTACAGGCCAGTTAAGTTCCTCCACCCCAAGCTCGCTTATCAATGTTTTTATGGACCTTGTTTTGTGCGTTGGTCCAAATCATTTGGTGGAGGGGGGATTATGGTGTGGAGTTGTCGTTCAGGGGTTGGGCTTGGCCCCTTAGGTCCAGTGAATGGAACTCTTAAGGCGTCAGCATACCAAGACATTTTGGACAATTTCATGCTCCCAACTTTATGGGAACAGTTTAGGGGTGGCCCCTTCCTGTTCCAAGATGACTGCGCACCAGTGCAAAAACAAGGTCCATAAAGACATGGTTGAGCGAGTTTGGGGTGGAGGAACTTGACTGGCCTGCACAGAGTCCTGGCCTCAACTCAATAGAACACCTTTGAGATGAATTAGAGCAGGGACTGCGAGCCAGGCCTTCGTCAACATCAGTGCCTGCCCTCACAAATGCGCTTCTGGAAGAATGGTCAAACATTTCCATAGACACACTCCTAAACCTTGTGGACAGCCTTCTCAGTAGAGTTGAAACAGTTATAGTTGCAAAGGGTGGACCAACTCAAAATTGACCCTATGGACTAAGAATGGGATGCCATTAAAGTTCATGCACGTATAAAGGCACCCCAATACTTTTGGTAATATAGTGCATCTAAAGTGGTGAAATTATTGCACAGATGTGGGTACTGATCTATGTGCCTTCTCCCAATGACATTAGTAGACCATTATCATGATTAACAATGAACCAGAACATCTGAAAAGGGGCTGACTGGCATAGTTCATTACATTTTGCCACAAATGCAAAAAGATGATAAATATCTATCAAAGCTGTAAGAGGATTGAAAAGCTCAGAAAAGTTTAGAGAGGCTATGCCACCCTAAGGAATACTTAAAAGTTTATCTCAACTCAAAAATGAAAGTGGTTGTAAAGGCTGAAGGCAAAACCATTGCACAGAGCAGGTAAGTATGACCCGTTTCTTATTTTAAAAGTTCTGTCATTTAATTAAGCAGATTTGTTGTGATCCTAGTGATAAATGCAACATTCACCTTCTACTATGGTGTGCATACATCTACACAAGGCGTCTACAGATTGTGCATTGTGTGGGAAAACAAAAAAATGTGATTCTGTTTTACTCAAGTCTACAAACCTAAGAATTGTTCTGAGCGTTTCATTCTACTTTAACATGCACAATGTCCTTTTTCTGGCTATACGTTCACAAATTAGGAAATCAAACAGAACTAGACAGCAAGCAGGTAACCCAATATATCTATAACCGATCTGACTGATCCAGAAATTGCAGATGCAAACTTAATCGTAAAATCTAATTGCAATAATTAGGAAATGATAAGGTAAGACTTATCTTGGCTAGTGAGAGATAACAGGATCTTCAAACTGTCAGAAGTGTTAATTATTGCACGCAAAGATTTATCAAGCTGCAGTCTAATAGCTATCTTTTCTATGGAAAGAAGAGACTAGCAATGTGCAGGTGACAATGCCACCAGTCGGGTAAGTTGAGAAGAATACTGCATCAAGTCCAGAAGGTAGATTATTACAATTAGGAACAAACTATGGGGTTGATTTAAATGGGAGAGTGCAAAATCTGGAGCAGCTCTGCATAGAAACCAATCAGATTCCAGGTTTTCTTGTCAGAACTTAATTTAACAATCTGAAGTTAGAAGCTAACTGGCTACCATGCACAGCTGCACCAGATTTTGTACTCTCCAGTTTTAGTAAAATCAACCCCCAATTGTCTCTTTTACTAATATTCTAAATCAGTCACCAGCATGTCAATAGAGAACGTTAGTTTTACTAAAGCCCTGCAGGAGCTATGATTCTCAAATATAACAACTGATGTAAACATTTGATAAATTATAAAATAGGCAAAAGCTGCATGACTACTCCACAAAGTCTAGGAAAAAAAAAAAACAATTAGCCTGCATCTGTTAATGAATATTTCTCGTTATTCTCTAAAAGCATTAAAAAGATCCTCACACAGCATTTGATATGAGCTGATAGAATTAAATGGCTGGCTAAGTTAAAATTATACTGAGGATAATTTGATTTTCTTTATAATGAGGAATGCATGGAGCTAGGAGTAATTATAAGGGTGTCTAGTGACTTGCTAATCCGATCATCTGCCAATGAGATAACAAGTCACTGTGTTATGGTCTTGTTTTCTGTGTATTTTATGTATTTATGTTTTTACAATACAATGATTGTACATCAAATTAATGTACTGATAGACATGAGATAAAAGTCTCCCAAGTTCATGTTCAAAAGGTAGCTTCGGTGAGTCTTTACCAACAGATCTCAGGGGAGAAAACCAAAAAAGGATAGATTGGAAAATTCTTGTCGGTTTGCTACTGTTATAAGCCACTGATGGAAATGACTGAAGAAAGCCATACAATTCTCCCATCCAAATTGAACACAACTGAAAAAGAGTTTACACAAGTACAAATATATACAGCCAAAGGAAAGATTACATGTTTGCATTGTATTCTTTGATATTGAGATAATGCATTTCTCCAGGTCTACATTGCGTATTGAGGTACATTTGACAGGCCCCACCAGGTTAAACAAAATGCATATGAAAAACAACTCCAAAACTTTAAAAGGGCAACTCAACAAGTAATTCTTTGTCCACTTCTCCACCGCAGACAAACAAATACAAAAAATAGGGTATGCCAAGCTCCAAATAACTTTGAGCAATATAAATAAGGCATTTGATCCCCTGCAGATTTTGTAAGTTTGCCCACTTACAAAGAAGTGAAGAGTCTATAATTATCATAGCTGTATTTTAAATGATAGCGACAGAATATCAACCAAAAATCCCCAAAAAAAACACATGATAAAAATGTTATAAGTTGTGTTGCAGTTCAGTAAGTAAAATATGTATTTGATTCCCTACCAACCAACAATAATTCTGTCTCCCCCAGATGTGCTACAGTATGTGCTCATGTGGTACACAGAATAGTCAATTCAAGAAGGTGCTTCTAACGACAACTCGTTCTGTGTGTAAAAGACACCTGTTCACAGATTTTTTTTTTCTTCCATTCAAACCCACCATCACGGGCAAGATCAAAGAGCTGTCAAAGGATGTCAGGGACAAGATTGTAGAGCTGCACAAGGCTGGAACAGGCTACAAGATCATCAGCAAGAAGCTTGGTAAGAAGGAGACAACTGTTGGAGCGATTATTCGCAAACAGAAGAATTACAAAATAACCATCAATTGCCCTTGGTCTGGAGCTCTGTAGGAAAAACACAGATCCGGTGATTTGGAAAACTAAGGGTGATTCATTTTATTTACATGCGCATGGAGATAAGTACAGAGTTCATACAAGCAGTCTGACTATGCCTCGTGTCTCAAATCTACAAAGACAACAGAACATGAACTTTTTATAGTAATGAATATGTATGAAGCATAGGTGTGTTTTGGGCTGATCCAAGGTGTAATAGTATATTTCATCCAATCAATGTCCACTTCTTCTTCTGGTTAACGGTTAACCAACTGTCCTCATCCTTTAGCTGCAATCTCACTGGTCAGAGCTGGTTCTCGAAATTGGTCTTTGGAATGTAGCATCCTGCTTCGTTATCTTTAAAAAACCTTGAAAGTCTGTAGGAATAAGAAGCACACAAACTCCCCTTTCATTAAAGAGAGAGGGGGGGGGGAGGGGGGTATAGAAACCTCTAACGAGAACATTCACTAGAAAATAGGTTTTCCTAAAGCATCACTAACTACTGCGATTTAAATAAAGTATTACCTCTATCTACATTTCTAGGTTCATATATATATATATATATATATATATATATATATATATATATATATATATATATATATATATATCTACGGCTACATTTAGTGAAAGATTCCTGACTCAGCCCATTCTTCCAACAAGCTCCAAGCAAGATTTTGCATGGGGTAAGGCTGATCATGATAAAAGTGAGGGATCAGCCCAGAACTACAGAAGGAGCTTGTGAATGATCTCAGGCAGTTGGGACCACATTTATCAAACAAACCATTGGTAACACAATACACCCCACCATGGATTGAAATTCTGCAGCTCCCACAAGGTTCTCCTCTTTAAGAAGGCACATGACCCATCTGAAATTTTTCCGATGAACATTTCAATGATTCAGAGAAGGAATGGGATAAAGTGCTATGGTCAGATGAGAAAAGGCCGACAACGACCCTAAAAACACCATCCCTACAGTCAAGTATGGAGGTGGATACATCATGTTTTGGGGCCATTTCTCTGATAAAGGTACAGGGCGACTGACTCATTGAGGGGCCAATGGACAGGGCCATGTATTGTATATTCTTGGATGAGAACCTTCTTCCATCAGCCAGAACACTGAAGATGGGTCCTGGATGGGTCTATCAGAATGACAATGGCTCAAAACATACTGCCAAAGCAACAAAGAAGGGGCTCAAGAAGAAGCATATTAAGGTCATGGAGTGGCCTAGCCAGTCTCCAGACCTTAATCCTATAGAAAATTTACGAAGGGAGCGGAAACTTCGAGTTGCCATGTAACAGCCAAGAAACTGTAAGGATTTAGAGAAGATCTGTAATAAAGAGTTAAACAAAATCCCTCCTAAGATGTGTGCAAACCTGGTAACCAACTACAAGAAACATCTTACCTCTGTGCCTGCCAATAAGGGTTTCTCCAACAAGTACTAAGTCATGTTTAGCTTGGGGATCAAATACTTATTTTACTCACTGAACTGCAACTCAATTTATAACATTTATACCATGTGTTTTTTTCTGGATTTTTGGTCAATATTCTGTCTTTATCATTTAAAATACACCTATGAAAAAAATTAAAGATCCTTCATATCTTTGTACGTGGGCAAACTTACAAAATCTGCTGGGGATTAAATAATTTATTTTCCTCACTGTATGTAAAAATGATAAAAACATGCATGCCTGTGTGCCAAGTAGGTGTTCCTGGCACCACCGTTATACTCTGGGGGAACAGCAGTCTAATGGGCAAACAATAATTCTAGTCAGTAAACCCCACAAACACAACTACCATTAAAATTTGTCAGTTAATGCAGTCTGCTAAAGCCTGAATACACATACTTAATGGCTATTGCCTGGTCTTGCCAGAACCTGCAGGTCCGGTATTATTAATTTAATATCTATGGGTATGTCTTAGCTTATAATGAAGCGGCTAATCATCCAGATCAACAGGCAACAGAAATGCATATAAAAACATTGTTTATCCAGTTTTGTTACTTAGTGCTTGGCAGACATGTAGCATGATCACAGCTAACAGCAATGTGCAGAATGACTACTCAACAAAGCTGAATTGTCATAGTATAGAGTGCTTACTTCTTTCAAGCTAATGCTTTTGTCTTTTTGCTACGTGCAGCCAATGCCCTTTGTAAACAGCAATTTATGGCTCTTAGCCTTGACTGCAGAGATGGTATGCTCTTGCTACTGGAAATCGGCCATCAGTATACAAAGAGAAGACCCGGTATTGTCACCATGGGACTTGCAGCTGGCATTGTTCTGGGGGCTGTGCAGAGGCAGCCGCAAGAAGCAGAGATTGATTCTGTTATCAAATTAACAATAAGCACTTGGCAAGGTAAGCTAGGCCAGTGGTATACAATTCAAGCCTTCTGTGCCTGAGGCAGCATACCTATCATTCATAATGTATCCTTGCTGTTATTTTAATTAGCAGTACCTACATACTTTTTAAAGTGTAAATTTACCCAACATAGAAAAATTGTTAGCCAAATTGAAAAAAAAAAAAAAAAAAGATAAACGTCCATCAAGTTCAACCCATAATAAAAAAATCTCCATAAACCGAACTCTATACTGACAGTTGATTCAGAGGAAGGCAACATAATCCAATTTGCTCCAACAGGGGAAAAAATCCTTCCTGATCCCCTAAGGCAACTCGGATATTCCCTGGATCAACAGGCTCTGTTGCTATTCCTTATAGATACTGATATCCAGTTATATTCTGTGATTTTAGGAATGCATTCAACTTTATCTGAACTGGCTAAATCTAGTTCCTGAGATAGCCTATTCCACATTTTTAAAGATGTTTCTTTGAAAAAAAACGTTTCCTTATTTGAAGGTTAAGCCTCCTTACCTCCAGAGTGTACCACCTTGATCGGCTAACTTTTCCTCATAGTGGAGGTCCTCCATGCCTTTTATCAGTATAGTTGCCCTTCTCTGCACTCTTGCCAATTGCCCACTTTCTTTTTTGTGAACTAGTGCCCAAAACTGAACTGCATATTCCAGTGAAGGCCTTACTAATGCTTTGTACAGGTGCAGGAACATATCTTTCTCTCTGGACATCATAGTTTTAATCACATCAGAAAAATCTGCTTCAAGAACCTAGTTGTGCCCCTGTACACTATGGTCTTACTTAATGGACCATACACATGATCAGAAAATCATAAAAAAAATACTGCTTCCTAAGCAATCAAACGAGATATCGAGAGACGATCACCACAGTTCACCCGATATAATCTGATGGGACAAGCACAAAAATTTTTTAACATGATATCAGATTGTGCAATTTTCGTTAAATCGTCCGAAAATCTCATCGTGTGCACCAAGCTTAAGGTCCCGTTCAGATCTTGCATTAGCTCGGGAATCTTACATGCATTTCTGCGTGTCATGCATAGGGCAGCCTTTTCAATTCAACGCAATTGAAGCAGATTCACATAGGAAAGCCTTGTTTTAAATCCATTCAAGGGTCTAATTTTTAACTGGAGGTATGCATAAGCCACTTTCATGTCTTACTCATGTTTCAAATCACTGTTTTTGATAGGTCTTTCAGAGTTTACAAAAATATATATTATATTACTATTTTATGTATATATATTTTATGTAATATATATATAAAATATATTTTATTGAAGGTTGTCACATTAGGGTTTTGTTGTACCATTTAGGACATAGTTGTTTTTTAATAGTTATTTTAATTTGCAAGTCCCATATTTTTTTTTTTTTTTTTTCATATCTGTGCATTTATGACAAACTCAATTTCACATTTTTTATATATACTTTAAAATGGTTTGTTTTACAATGTGTATTTTTACAGTAATATGTATAATGGTGTACTGGCATCTACTACCCAAGTAGAATCTGATAATATTATTTCCAAAAATGAACCCATTACACATTATCACCTAATATCGGATATTGCTTTATCTTAAATTTCTTTGCATGTATACATTTAGGTGTAGATTTGGACATTTTTGGATGCATGAATGAGTACATAAATGAATATGTAGGTTATCCGAAATGTTTTGTGATTATTAGGCTCGTGATTTTATTACTCACAATTATATTTATATTATATTAGGTTTTGTTGCAGCCCAGATGAAGGGGGAGTTAATTTGACCCCCAAAACGTGTTGGCTGTTTTTTAGCACAATACTTAGAAATGAAATTGGACTCTTATATTTTGGTCTGGCGCTCCTTCCATGTATGCACAATTAATTCAATGCAACATACTCCCTCATGCACGTTTGTCACTCAAAAGAAACTCCTGCTCCTTTTTAGACGACAAGTTTACTGTGATTTTTAAATGCGCATTTTTCCATATTTGTCAAGCGATTCTGTTGCATGACAATTGCAGCAAAGTCGCACAGCATTTGGCATTTCATTAAGAATAACACATTTGCACATTTTGCCATGATTTTGAATTGTGGGCAAAATCGTGGCGTTTTTACCCACAATTTCAAATTGCCTAATGTGAACAGGGCATTAATCACAATGCCAACAATGTCATTTTTGGCCCCCTGTAGGATTCTCTATAATAATAAATAGATGTTCTGTGCTGAAGGAGTTGTAGGACTTCATTAGTTTACATGTAGTTAGTAGTCTTGACATTTAGTTCCTAGGAAGAACCAATATAAGGTGCAGATGGTCTAACTATATAAAACCAAAGGTCACAGGGATCATGAATAATTTATATTTTCCTTTTTCTGCCCGTGTACTCCCATTGTATTATCAAAAGGACAAAAAAAGAGGAAAAGAATAGAAAAAAAAAAGGAAAAATACACATATGTGCCTATGAACTCTGCTATTAGGAAAAGCTACCAATGAAATATAATGACTAATGACTTGTACTCACCTTTGACAGGGGAAGAGGTGTTTCTCATTTTTAACCTCAACAAGGCAACCTAACAAAGAGGTAAAAATGGCCAAGATGGTATAATGACAATAATAATGACAAGGATAATGACGAGCCATCAAGGAGCTGCGATTAAAAACATACAAAACCAGCAGCCAAAGTACAAACAATGACAGATGACACCAATTGGAGCATATAGTCATCTCCACTGTCACTCAACTGGTTGAACATAGTGATTCAGGCAAATCGTGATAACATGAAAGAATGACTCAAAACATCAACCTCAAAGACTAGCTGTACTGGAGTCAAAGGTTAGAGACGCTGAAGGACGCTCATTAAAACTGGTGATCTAGAAATTTACTGCGCTATGAATTATAAATGTTTACTTGAGATGAAAGAATTTATTAGAAGAAATATTCTGCTGGAAAAAATGTAAAAAAAAGCTGAGCCTTCTAATGTCTTGAAATATAGCAGGGAAATAAAACCCGACATCTTGCAATCTAGCAGCCAAATAAAGGTCTCTTAATGTTGCATTTAAAAAAACCAGGCCTTTCTACCTAGTTTAATACCTTCACGCCGCCATGTGAAGTACATTATATGATGTCCAGTCAGAATGGCAAGGAAGCCCCCACCTGGCCATCGATCTGCTATAGGCCAGGTGGGGGCTTTGCCGTTCTGACCGGGCGTCATATGACGTCCTTTACATCACGGCACGCACCACAGCGATTGGTGGTGAGATGTGTCCTTCGGACACAGCACAACACCAATCAAGTTAGAGAGCCAATGACGTAGGCTCTTTACCATGTGATCAGCTGTGTCCAGTCACAGCTGATCACATGTAAACAAATGCCGGTTATCATCATTTATTTTCCTTAGCACTGTCAGTGTCTGAGGAAAGGAAAGCCGATAACTGGCTTCCCAGTTACAGGGGACATTTTAACTGAATAAGGACATGGATCATCAGTGCCCTGATCATCAATGAAGTCCCATCTGTGCAACATATCAGTGTCCATCAGTGCAGCCTCATGAGTGCTGCCTCCTCAGTGCACATCTGTGAAGAAGAAAAAAATTACTTATTTGCAACAGAAAGAAACAGGTGGGCTTATTTTCAAAATTTTTGGATTTTTTTGTTTGATTAGCAAAAAATAAAAAATCCCAGTGATGATTAAATACTACCAATAGAAAGCACTATTTGTCAAAAAAAGGATAAAAATGTAATATGGGTACAGTGTTGCATGTGCAATTGTTATTTAAAGTGGGACAGCGCTGAAAGCTGGAAATTGGACTGGGTAGGACTAGGAAGGGGGTGAATGTGCCCTGTATTGAAGTGGTTAAAGTGTCCACACCACATAAAGATCCATACGATAAACCTTTTTGAAAGAATATGGGACTGTGTGCATACAGTATAAGTAAAACTTAGAGCAGACTTGTACTCAAATGTTACAGCAAGCATAATTTCTGGCAACCTTATCCTTCAAACAGTGCAGTGCAAGACAAGTTAGCTGACAATAATATAGCACTTAAGGTAAGCATTATAGTCGTTTGCCTAGCATTATGTCAATCTTTCTACATTACTGCAAGGTTAGGATGAACCATGTAAATAGAAGTTCAGGCAGCTCTTGTTCAGAGAGACTGAATTTTAAAGACATCATCACTGTAACCCAAAAATTAGAAGCAGGAGATGGCATGACATACCTTTGATGAAATCAAAGTCTTGACAAGTACCTGTCAAACTAGAGGATGAGGAATAAAGGGCGCCCAAGCACTGTCATATGTGAAGAAGCTCCAGCTTCCTCATATAATATATTGACCAGCAGAAGGAACAGCACCCAGTTTGGGATCAGGTAGGCGAACATACCCAGAAGTTTCAGAGATCAACAGTGCACATAGATCTTCAAGAGAGGCTTTGGCTCTGAGAAGACAGGAATCTCTATCTCCCCTACTATCAGAATGGTGATCTGCCTTGTTTACATAGGCGGACCGCTGTTCCACCTCTCTCGTGAATGATCAGTGGGTCCCGGCAGGCATTAGGCCCTGCAGACCCACTGACTGGCTCCCGCTGTGTCTAATCAAAGCAGGAGCAGGTTCCCGGCACGTTTATGTGCGCCCCAGACCCGTAAGAGACGATGGCGTGCAGGTACGTGATTTTGCCTGTAGGAGCCGCCGCCCCACGTACATATACTGTGGCTGGAAAGCAGTATAAAATCTTTTCTTTACAGGGTGCTTTCTTATGCTAGCTACAGTGTCACTTTCTACATGACCGTGTTAAACCTGTCAGTAATATTACATGTCTACATGAATACATTCCTGAAATGTCACAATATGCTGTACACCAACAATATAATAAAAAGCAATGCTTGAATTTCAAACCAAGCAACTATGTCTAGGCTAAAAGATGCAAGAAACGATACCTCTGGTCTGCTGCAAACAGAATGAAGCATTTTCTCTGCCTTTCCTCTTCAATGATCTGAAAATGAAAGGTGAGTGGTAGCAGGAGGAGGTTAAAGTGTCATTAAACCCATAAATAATTTTTGCCATTTGCTCCAAAATAATCTGACCAACTAAGGGGTTGATTTACCACAGCTGGAGCGTGCAAAATCTGGTGTAGCTCTGCAAAGAAACCAATTCGCATGCTGTTTTTTTTTTTTTTTTTTGTCAAAGCACAGCTGTACCAGATTTTGCGCTCTCCAGTTTTAGTAAATCAACCCCTATAAGTAATGAATGTTTGTTTAAAAAACGAGATCAATAGAGAATAAATACCTGGTTATCCTGCCAGCGTCTATTAGTTCCTTTTAAGAGTGGCTGCACTATGCTGACTGATCCACAGTATGCTGTGTTGCCACTCTGTCTGCACATGTTGCAGCCTCCTCCCTTTCCCAGCTAGACTCCCCATTTAACACTCATGCATACCATGTGGGGCAGCTTCAGCATCATTAATGACAGCAGAGCACTCCTACATCAGTTATGTGAACAGGCCCCGACTGGCCATAAGGCACACCGGGCATTTGCCTGGTGGGCCAGGGCTGCATTTTTTAGGACAAGTTGGCTGTTACATTCAGGGTCAGCTGTGGGTGGATTTGCTGCATATGCAGGAGGAGTGGAAAGAGTATCACCATTCCCCTGCCCACCAAGCTCCTCCATGGCAACCTAGGCTGACGCCTAACCAAAGGTCCCAGTTCACGTATACGCCTCGCAGCCGCCGATCACCTGGCAACCAGGACACCAGAAAAGAAGGGGTACCAGTGAAATCGAGGCCTTTCATGCCACCACCTTCCGTATATGCCGCAGCACCTTGCTGGCTTTCATGTGTGGGAAGCGTATCTCAGACCCACCTCCTGCACATGAAAGTCGCCGAGGTGCTGCAGCCGCTTATAGGGAAAGCAGTTCACCTGGTGTATGCACACCTCTCTTCCTGCCCATTTCTTTTACTGCCGGTGAAGGGGTTCAATCTTTTGCTCCAGAGAGTGCTCCTTTTGTTAATGGTAATTATGCTCTTTTTTTCATCCTCTGTGACTGCAGTCTTCTAAACCAGCCAGCTCATGGCCAGGCTTTTCTAATCAAAGTGCACCTGCTGTCTCTGGGCACTCCTCTACCTCAGCAGTGTGCCTGGCTCAGGCTGAAAGGGAGACCGTTCTACCCAGAAAGTTTGACCGTGGATTAAATATTTAACAGGCTTTGTAAGCACTACTAAATGGGATACTCAAAAAGCGAGTTATAAAGCAATACTCCTTTATAACTGGCTCTGTAAGCGATTATTTATAACTGGCTTTGCAGTAGTAACAAAGCTATATGTAAAGCATTACTCACAGAACTAGTTATAAAGCATTATCCACAGAAGGAGTTTTGCTTAATAACTGACTTTGTGAGTAATACTTTATAACTGGCTTTGTGAGTAGTCCATTATATCTGGCTTTGTAACCACTACTTTGGAAGTTTTAAAAGGGAACTGCACTTTATAACAGGTTTTGGTAACAAGTTTTCTAAAGTAGTAGCTCCCAAACCCTCTTCAAAGGCTACATTTGCATGAGCATTTAGGCACAATGCAAATGGCAGGGGCAGGAATCTGCGGATTCCTACTGCTGTTTTTGACACCATTGAGTGGCTAGCTGCGTTGCCTTTTATGTGTTCTGAAGGTGAAGGAATTGGGGTAATCTGAGGTGTGAAGGTGCAGGAATTGGGAAAATCTAGTGTGTGAAGGTGCAGGTATTGGGGCGATCTGAGGTGTGAAGGTGCAGGAATTGGGGCGATCTGAGGTGTGAAGGTACAGGAATTGGGGCGATCTGAGGTGTGAAGGTGCAGGTATTGTGACTGACCTAAAGTGTGAAGGTGCAGCAATTCGGACTGACCTAAAGTGTGAAGGTGCAGGAATTGGGACTGACCTGCAGTGTGAAGGTGCGGGAATTGTGGCTAATCTGAGGTGTGAAGGTGCAGGAATTGGGACTGACCAGAGGTTTGAAGGTGCAGGAATTGGGGCTGATCTGAGGTGTGAAGGTGCAGGAATTGGGGCTGATCTGAGGTGTGAAGGTGCAGAAATTGGTACTGACCAGAGGTGTGAAGGTGCAGGAATTGTGGCTAATCTGAGGTGTGAAGGTGCAGAAATTGGTACTGACCAGAGGTGTGAAGGTGCAGGAATTGGGGCTGATTGTCATGGTCTTACCTTCTTGCTGTTCTCCTTCGTTTGACATGTGCTGGCGGCCATCTTGGTTTCTGGGTTTCTTGTAGCCTCCCACTCTGCGGCTCCTCCTTCCCACTGGGAGGAGCTGGATGCCCAGCTCATATATATAGGAGGTCTGTGGCTTCAGTTCCTTGCTTGGTCCTCCTGTGTTCACATGCTTCTAAGACTGCTGCTGCTTCTGGTTCCTGATCCTGGCTTCGTCTGATTACCCTGCTGGTTCCTGATCCTGGCTTCGTCTGACTACCCTGCTGGTTCCTGTTCCTGGCTTCGTCTGACTACCCTGCTGGTTCCTGATCCTGGCTTCGTCTGACTACCCTCCTGGCTCCTGACCTCTGGCTTCGCAAAGACTCTGCTTCGGTTTTGCCATCCGTTTGGACTTTTGCTTTACTGCTTGATTTTCAATAAAGCCTTCTTATTTTCACTTATCTGTTGTTGTACATCTGGTTCATGGTTCCGTGACATTAGGACCAAGCCATGAATTCTGACGGTACAGGGCCATCCTCGCTACCCACGCTGGTTGCCAGACTTGATCAGCAGGATCACCTGTTGGGTCAGTTCGCCGTGGCGTTGCAAATCCTGCTTGAACGCATGGCTCATTTCGCTCCCGTTGCCGATGGGTCGGTTGTCGCTCCTGGGCCCGCTCCTACTGCCGCTCCGGATGTTGCGCCAGAGTCTACCCCGACACCTGTTGTTGCGCCTGCGGTGTTTCGGGGTATGACCGGTTCTGCCCCCCTTCCACAGCGCTTTGGGGGAGAGCCAACTCAGTGCCGAGGTTTCCTTAACCAGGTGGGCATTTATTTCGAGTTGCTGCCACATGCCTTTCCTACTGAGAGATCAAAGGTGGGCTTCTTAATTTCGCTGCTTTTGGACAAGGCCTTGGTCTGGGCCAGCCCTTTATGGGAGAACAACAATCCGGTGGTTGCCGAGTTTTCCGGTTTTGTTGCTTCTCTTCGGAGGGTATTCGATGTGCCGGCTCGTGCTGCCTCTGCTGCGAAGCTCCTTATGTCCATCAGACAGGGTTCACGATCCGTAGCTGAATACGCCATTGAGTTTCGTACCCTGGCAGCAGAGGTGGGCTGGAATAATGAGGCTCTGGTCGCTGCTTTCTCTCATGGTCTCTCGGATGCCTTGAAGGATGAGGTTGCAGCTAAGGACCTACCAGTGGAGCTCGAGTCTCTTATTTCTTTCCTGATTTTGATTGACACCAGACTCAGGGAGAGACCTTCCTTTAAGGAGAGTCTGCGGAGGCCTCCTAACAGATTGGCGCCTACCTTTGCTGTCCCACCCGTGCCTCCCTCTCCTCCCACGCCTCCTGGGGATGACTTGGCTGGGGATGAACCCATGCAGCTGGGCTTTGCTCGCCTGTCCGAGGGGGAGAGGGTACTCCGGAGACGCGAGGGCCGATGCATGTACTGTGGTCTCGGTGGGCATTTTCGGTTGGCATGTCCGAACCGTCCGGGAAACGCTCGCACCTGAGATCCTGTCGGGGGCAGATCTTGGGTGGAGTCTCCTCGTCTCCGGTTTCCCGTGTTGACAAACCACTGATCACTGTTGTCCTCTCCTGGGTCGGGGGCTCAGTGACGACCCAGGCGTTGGTGGACTCTGGTGCTGGTGGTTTGTTCATTGATAGTGTGTTCTCTGCCGCCAATTCCATTCCTCTGCAGGCCCGAGGTTCTCCACTGGCTCTTGAGGCGATAGACGGCAGACCCCTTCTGCCGCCACACGTGACTCATGAGACCCTTCCAGTGGGGATGGCCATTGGTGCCGTTCACAGAGAGTCGGTCTGCTTCCAGGTTATTTCGTCTCCACACTACTCGGTGGTCTTGGGGTACCCCTGGCTCCAGAAGCATAATCCGACTTTCGATTGGAGATTGGCCGAGATCCTCTCGTGGTCACCACAGTGTGGGGCTAGTTGCATCCATGGGCCTGTCAAGTTGCTGTGTACTTCCTCGGACTCTCTGTTGCCTCTTGAATACGAGGAGTACCGGGATGTATTCGATAAGGTGCGCGCGGTTGCCCTACCTCCGCACCGCCCATACGATTGTGCCATCGAGTTACAACCTGGTGCCGTTCCTCCTCGTGTCAAGGTCTATCCACTGTCGGTAGCGGAGAATGAGGCCATGGAGGAGTACGTGAAGGAGGCGCTTTCACGCGGACACATTCGCAAATCCTCGTCCCCGGCAGGGGCTGGATTTTTCTTTGTGAAAAAGAAGGGCGGTGAGTTGAGGCCTTGCATCGATTACAGGGGTCTCAATCGCATCACGATCAAGAACGCTTACCCGATACCCTTGATTTCCGAGCTGTTCGATCGCCTTAAAGGGGCCACGGTCTTTACCAAACTCGACCTGAGGGCGGCATATAACCTCGTAAGGATCAAGGCGGGCGATGAGTGGAAGACCGCGTTTAACACCAGGACCGGTCATTATGAATCCTTGGTTATGCCCTTTGGGTTGTGCAATGCGCCCGCAGTCTTTCAGGAATTCATCAACGATGTTTTCCGTGACCTGTTGCAGCAGTGTGTGGTGGTCTATTTGGATGACATCTTGGTATATTCTGAATCCATGGAGACCCACATTCTGGATGTCAGACGAGTGTTGCAACGGTTATGAGAGTACAAGCTGTTCGGTAAGCTTGAGAAATGCGAATTTCACCGATCCCAGGTAACCTTCTTAGGTTACATCATTTCCGCTGAGGGGTTCTCCATGGATCCTGAGAAGGTTTCGGCTGTCTTACAGTGGCCCCAGCCCAGTGGTCTTCGCTCCCTGCAGCGCTTTTTGGGCTTCGCCAATTATTATCGGAAGTTCATCAGGGACTTTTCCATGCTAGCCAAGCCTCTCACGGATCTGACCAGGAAGGGCAGTAATTCCCAGGTCTGGCCGCTCAAGGCCATCCGAGCTTTTGAGGCTCTAAAGTCCGCCTTTGTGTCGGCTCCGATTCTGTCGCATCCCAACCCTGGGTTGCCCTTTGACCTCGAGGTGGACGCGTCTGAGACGGGAGTAGGCGCCCTTCTGTCTCAGCGTAGAACACCAGAGGGTCCTCTGCTTCCTTGTGGGTTTTACTCCCGGAAACTGTCTTCCGCGGAGTGCAACTATCAGATTGGTGACAGGGAGTTATTGGCCATCGTGCAGGCCCTTAAAGAATGGAGGCACTTGCTCGAGGGTTCGGTGGTTCCGGTCCTCATCCTGACGGACCACAAGAATCTGACCTACCTTTCTGAGGCCAAGAGATTGACACCACGTCAGGCCAGATGGGCTCTGTTCTTGTCACGTTTTAATTACGTGGTCTCCTACCTACCCGGTTCCAAGAACATCAGAGCGGATGCCTTATCACGGCAGTACTCCGACCTGTCCAGGGAGGAGTCGATTCCGACTTCGGTCATACCTCCGAATCAGATCCTGGCTGCCATTCGCACCAGCCTGACCTCTCCCCTGGGTGAGCAGATTTTGGCGGCTCAATCTGGTGCTCCCTCTGGGAGACCCAACGGCAGATGTTTTGTGCCTGAGGAGTTGCGCACTCGGTTGTTGCGAACCTACCATAACTTCAAGACCGCGGGGCACCCTGGAAAGAATCAGCTGTCCTGGGCTGTTTCACGTCTGTTCTGGTGGCCTTCCCTACGTTCCGACATCGCCGCATATGTAGCGGCATGCTCCGTTTGTGCCCAGAGTAAGTCCCCTCGGCACCTTCCGTTGGGCCTTCTGCAACCCATAGCCACCGGGGAGCGCCCATGGTCACACCTGGGGATGGATTTCATTGTGGACCTCCCTGCATCCCGAGGCCATACGGTCATTCTCATGATTGTGGATCGGTTTTCCAAAATGTGCCACTGTGTTCCTCTCAAGAAGTTACCCTCTGCACAGGAGTTGGCCACGATTTTTGCCAGGGAGGTTTTCCGGTTGCACGGTTTGCCCAAGGAGATTGTGTCGGATCGGGGGAGTCAGTTTGTGTCCAGGTTCTGGCGCGCCTTTTGCTCCCAGTTGGGGATTCATCTCTCCTTCTCCTCGGCCTACCACCCTCAGTCCAATGGGGCCGCAGAACGATCCAATCAGGCCTTGGAGCAATTCCTTCGTTGCTATGTCTCCGATCACCAAGACAATTGGGTTGACCTCCTGCCTTGGGCTGAGTTTGCCAGGAACACGGCGGTGAACTCTTCCTCTGGGACGTCTCCCTTCATGGCCAATTATGGGTTCCAACCTGCCGTGTTACCGGAGGTATTCTCTCCCCAGGATATTCCGGCTGTGGAGGATCACCTTTCCGTCCTACGTGCTTCTTGGGTACAGATCCAGAAGTCCCTTGAGGTCTCTGCGCAGCGCCAGAGACTCAGGCTGATCGCAGACGAGCGCCTGCTCCTTCCTACCAGGCCGGAGACCGTGTATGGTTGTCCACCCGCAACCTCAACCTTCGAGTGCCCACTCCCAAGCTGGCGCCTCGCTTTGTTGGTCCCTTCCGAGTGCTTCGCAGGGTAAACCCGGTAGCCTATGCCCTTGCGCTTCCTCCTGGCATGCGGATCTCCAACGTGTTTCATGTCTCCCTGTTGAAGCCACTGGTGTGTAATCGTTTCACTTCCTCGGTTCCTCGGCCTCGTCCGGTCCAAGTGGGCAATCGTGAGGAGTATGAGGTGAGCAATATCCTGGACTCACGCCTGGTCCGCGGTCGGGTGCAGTTTTTGGTTCATTGGAGTGGTTATGGTCCAGAGGAGCGTTCCTGGGTTCCCTCCGCAGATGTCCATGCTCCTGCCTTGCTCCGTGCCTTCCACGCACGCTTCCCTCAGAAACCGTTCTTTACTCCGCGGAGGAGGGGCCCTTGAGGGGGAGGTACTGTCATGGTCTTACCTTCTTGCTGTTCTCCTTCGTTTGACATGTGCTGGCGGCCATCTTGGTTTCTGGGTTTCTTGTAGCCTCCCACTCTGCGGCTCCTCCTTCCCACTGGGAGGAGCTGGATGCCCAGCTCATATATATAGGAGGTCTGTGGCTTCAGTTCCTTGCTTGGTCCTCCTGTGTTCACATGCTTCTAAGACTGCTGCTGCTTCTGGTTCCTGATCCTGGCTTCGTCTGATTACCCTGCTGGTTCCTGATCCTGGCTTCGTCTGACTACCCTGCTGGTTCCTGTTCCTGGCTTCGTCTGACTGCCCTCCTGGCTCCTGACCTCTGGCTTCGCAAAGACTCTGCTTCGGTTTTGCCATCCGTTTGGACTTTTGCTTTACTGCTTGATTTTCAATAAAGCCTTCTTATTTTCACTTATCTGTTGTTGTACGTCTGGTTCATGGTTCCGTGACACTGATCTGAGGTGTGAAGGTGCAGGAATTGTGGCTAATCTGAGGTGTGAAGGTGCAGGAATTGGTAATGACCAGAGGTGTGAAGGTGCAGGAATTGGGGCTGATCTGAGGTGTGAAGGTGCAGGAATTAGGGTGATCTGAGGTGTGAAGGTGCAGGAATTGGGGCTGATCTGAGGTGTGAAGGTGCAGGAATTGGGACTGACCAGAGGTGTGAATGTGCATGAATTGGGGCTGATCAGAGGTGTGAATGTGCAGGAATTGGGGCTGATCTGAGGTGTGAAGGTGCAGGAATTGGGGCTGATCTGAGGTGTGAAGGTGCAGGAATTGGGGCTGATCTGAGGTGTGAAGGTGCAGGAATTGTGGCTAATCTGAGGTGTGAAGGTGCAGGAATTGGTAATGACCAGAGGTGTGAAGGTGCAGGAATTGGGGCTGATCTGAGGTGTGAAGGTGCAGGAATTGGGACTGACCAGGGGTGTGAAGGTGCAGGAATTGGGGCTGATCTGAGGTGTGAAGGTGCAGGAATTGGGACTGACCAGAGGTGTGAAGGTGCAGGAATTGGGACTGACCAGAGGTGTGAAGGTGCAGGAATTGGGGCTGATCTGAGGTGTGAAGGTGCAGGAATTGGGGCTGATCTGAGGTGTGAAGGTGCAGGAATTGTGGCTAATCTGAGGTGTGAAGGTGCAGGAATTGGGACTGACCAGAGGTGTGAAGGTGCAGGAATTGGGGCTGATCTGAGGTGTGAAGGTGCAGGAATTGGGGCTGATCTGAGGTGTGAAGGTGCAGGAATTGTGGCTAATCTGAGGTGTGAAGGTGCAGGAATTGGGACTGACCAGAGGTGTGAAGGTGCAGGAATTGGGGCTAATCTGAGGTGTGAAGGTGCAAGAATTGTGGCTAATCTGAGGTGTGAAGGTGCAGGAATTGTGGCTAATCTGAGGTGTGAAGGTGCAGGAATTGGTAATGACCAGAGGTGTGAAGGTGCAGGAATTGGGGCTGATCTGAGGTGTGAAGGTGCAGGAATTGGGACTGACCAGGGGTGTGAAGGTGCAGGAATTGGGGCTGATCTGAGGTGTGAAGGTGCAGGAATTGGGACTGACCAGAGGTGTGAAGGTGCAGGAATTGGGACTGACCAGAGGTGTGAAGGTGCAGGAATTGGGGCTGATCTGAGGTGTGAAGGTGCAGGAATTGGGGCTGATCTGAGGTGTGAAGGTGCAGGAATTGTGGCTAATCTGAGGTGTGAAGGTGCAGGAATTGTGGCTAATCTGAGGTGTGAAGGTGCAGGAATTGTGGCTAATCTGAGGTGTGAAGGTGCAGGAATTGTGGCGAATCTGAGGTGTGAAGGTGCAGGAATTGTGGCTAATCTGAGGTGTGAAGGTGCAGGTATTGGGACTGACCAGAGGTGTGAAGGTGCAGGAATTGGGGCTAATCTGAGGTGTGGAGGTGCAGGAATTGGGGCTAATCTGAGGTGTGAAGGAATTGGGGCTAAGCTGAGGTGTGAAGGTGCAAAGCTTAGTTGATTTCTTACTATTAGTCAAGTGGTTTACAGCATTTACTTTATAAAGATTTCTTTTCGTAACAGAGTGAAGTTGACATTTTTTTTTTTTTTTTTTTACGCATTCGGCACGCTCATCTTCTTTTAAAAACATTTTTTTTGGCACACTATCCCTAAAAGGTCGCCTACCCCTGGATTAGAGCAACCCACATCTTATACTGTTTCATATTATTTTCAGGGCTCCACCATCAAAACCGGAGTTAAAAGGAAGACAAAAAACAGCATCATATGGCAGCTCTGACATAAATTGGACTCAGCCTGTCACATTAAACTAAAAAAGATACCGTAATCGAATCCACACATCCTGGAACCCCCAAATCCTTTCACTAACAGCCCCCGCAAATGCCCCCCCATCTGCTCAGTCTAAAATGCCCTATTTTTTGTCTTAGTCTGGGCCTGCATGTGACTATTTGCTGAAAAAAAGATGTCTGAATATACATGGCAATTTTTGAAAAAAAATCCTATACACAGAATGATTTTATGAGCCTTCATTTAAATTAGGAACTAAATCGAATTTAAATTAGGAAATACCTTTGTGGTAGTCTTCACTATTGCAGTCTGTTGGGGCTACTACATAACTGTGATTAACAGTAAATTCTAGCAAATTTAACACCTCTTCATTATCAAGCATGCATGCACATAACATGAACAACTATATCTGATGTTAGGTCAGCTTTTAATTAGAAATTAGGCACAGGGTTTGCTTTAAAAAAAAAAAAAAAAATGTAATTGATACCAGTTATACAAATGTATTATTTCTGTACATAACGACTCATAAAGCAATGATATGTTACATCTTAGACCAACCAATTGAGTATCAGCAAACACAAAATTGTGCACAGAGCCAATAACAGGCATTGCCAAAATTCCAATCATGCATGTTATTAAATACAGTTGCAATATGAACAATAATGTGCGTTTCCACAGCTCCAATCATCCATGATATTAAATAAAAACACAGTGAGACTACGAACAATAGCAGGCCCCACTAAACCTCCAAATATCCAGGAGGTTTTGAGACATATTAGATATAATATTGCTTAAAGCACAACTCAACCCCAGTTTTTTATTCTGTCGAGGTCCAGAGGGGATCTCTGCTATAGCTTTGCTTGTCAGCTGTATATTACATATACTGTACATGCTACATTATGGAAAACGCAAACAGAAACCGCAATCAATCCTTGATGTCAGCCCATGGTACCGTATTTACCGGCGTATAAGACGACTTTTTACACCAGGAAAATCTTCTCAAAAGTCGGGGGTCGTCTTATACGCCAAGTATACTATTTTCAAGGTACCTTCAAGAGAGATGACCAGGAGATTGGAGCGATGCAGGGACTTTTTCTTCTGTTTCAGGCGCATGTACATTATCGGCGCCGCGTCGCATGTTCAGGAAGTTCTGGATATGGTAGCTGCTCTCTGGCAGCGGAGTGATCTGACTGTCATGAACTCTATTGCTCAGGCGACGGGACTACGGTATGTGGAGGTGACTCGCAGGGAGCGGGAGATTTAAAACGAATCCCGATGGCGGCGGGTAGCATGGCACTGGCAGCACACAGTGAGTAGGGACTATAATTGCATATTGTAATGTCTTAAGTACCGCACTGTAGAATCCTCAAAGTGCCTTATGATGATTAGCATTAGGATTTTCAGTCACACAGCGCACTAGGCTGCTGCATGACTCTGTCACAGTGTGCTACATGGCTTTTGGGTGCTAACTTTGTTAATTTATGGCTGTACTGAATGATAGACTATAACACAGTTTAGCAATAACAAAATCGGTACCCAAAAGCTATGTGGCACACTGTGACAGAGCCATGCAGCACCTAGTGTGCTGTTTGAATGGTTATCTCACTTTCTTACAGTACCTTGGAGACATACGAGAGATCTGAGAAAATGTTTTTCAATGGTGTTGCCTTGCTTCGGAAGGGGGGTAGTCTTATATGGCGAGTATATCCCAAAAGCAATATTTTAACTTGAAAAGTAGGGGGTCGTCTTATACGCCGGAAAGTACGGTAGTTCACCCAAAATCAAAACCTTTTAAAGGTGAACTAACCTTTTAGCATTCCTAATTATTTCCCCACATCTGCATCAAAATTTAGATTTATGAAGTAGTTGTGAACATACAAATGTTATAGATACGTTCTACTACAGTTATAACTATGCAGGAACCATAACTGCTTTTGCTTGGTATCGGAAATTATCTTTCCTACAGGGTTAAAATGTCATTTGACCATGCATCTCTTCTTCCTGATAGTGGGGGACAGGGTTACAGAACACTCTTCAGACACACATGGGTTGATGTACTAAAACTGGAGAGTGAAAAACCTGGTGCAGCTCTGAACAAAAACCAATTAGCTTCCAGGTGTTTTTGTCAAATGTTAAATTGAGCAAGCTGCAGTTACAGTGCCTTGAAAAAGTATTCATATCTCTTGAAATTTTCCACATTTTGTCATGTTACAGCCAAAAACATAATTTATGTCTTTTAATGTATTTTATTGGGATTGTATGTAATAGACCAACACAAAGTGGCACATAATTGTGTAATGGAAGGAAAATGATAAATGTTTTTTACAAATAAATATCTGAAAAGTGTGGTGTGCATTTGAGTTCAGCCCCCTTTACTCTGATACCCCTAACTAAAATCTAGTGGAACCAATTGCCTTCAGAAGTCACCTAATTAGTAAAAAAAAAAAAAAAAAAAAAAGAGTCCACCTATGTGTAATTTAATCTCAGTATAAATACAGCTGCTCTGTGAAGCCCTCAGAGATTTGTTCGAGACCCTTAGTGAACAAAGCGCATTATGGAGACCAAGGAACACACCAGACAGGTCAGAAATAAAGTTGTGGAGAAATTTAAAGCAGGGTTAGGTTAAAAAAAAAAAAAAAGATATCCCAAGCTTTGAAGATCTCACGGAACACTGTTCAATCCATAATTAAAAAATGGAAAGAGTATGGTACAACTGCCAGATATTGCCGTCCACCTAAAAGGACAGGCAAGGAGAGGATTAATCAGAGAAACAGCCAAGAGTCCCATAGTAACTCTGGAGAAGCTGTAGAGATCCACAGCTTAGGTGGGAAAATCTGTCCACAGGACAACTCTTAGTCGTGCACTCACAAATCTGGCCTTTATGGAAGAATGTCAAAAAGAAAGCCATTGTTGAAAGAAAGTCATAGGAAATCTCTAGTACAGTTTGCAAGAAGCCATGTGAGGGGCACAGCGAACATGTGGCAGAAGGTGCTCTGGTTAGAGGAGACCATAAATGAACTTTTTGGCCTGAAAAGCACAACACTATGTGTGGCAGAAAACTACCACTGCACATCACCCTGAACACACCATCCCCACTGTGAAACATGGTGGCAGCATCATGTTTTGGGGATGCTTTCCTTCAACAGCAACAGGGAAGCTGGTCAGAGTTGATGGGAAGATGGATGGAGCCAAATACAGGGCAATCTTAGAAGAAAACCTGTTAGAGTCTGCATAAGACTTGAGACTAGGGCGGAAGTTCACCTTCCAGCAGGACAACGACCCTAAGCAAATAGCCAGAGCTACAATGGAATTGTTTAGATCAAATCCTATTCATGTGCTAGAATGGCCCAGTCAAAGTCTAGGCCTAAATCCAATTGAGAATATGTGGCAAGACTTGAAAATTGCTGTTTACAGACAATCTCCATCCAATCTGACAGAGCTTGAAATATTTTGCAAAGAAGAATGGGCAAAAAGTTCTCTAGATGTGCAAAGCTGGTAGAGACCTCTCCAAAAAGACTTGCAGCTGTAATTGCAGGGAAACTTGGTTCTACAAAGTATTGACTCAGGGGGGCTGAATACAAATGCATGCCACACTTTTCAGATATTTATTTGTAAAAAAAAATATATGAAAACCATTTATCATTTCCCTTCCACTTCACGTTTATGTGCCACTTTGTGTTGGTCTATAACATAAAATCCCAATAAAATACATTTATGTTTTTGGTTGTAACATGACAAAATGTGGAAAATTTCAAGGGGTATGAATACTTTCTCAAGGCACTGTAGAAGCTGACTGGTTACCATGCACAGCCGCACCAGATTTTGCACTCTCCAGTTTTTGTAAATCAACCCCACAGTGTGCCTGTATTCCAAAGTCTGCTCAGCCAGAGGCAAGGTGCAAGGCATGTTCAAAAGGCAGACTGTAATTAGGAGGGGGTGTGTGCCAGAGGCAGGCTGTGATCGATCGATCAGGGGTGTGGTGGCTGAACAAACTACCTAATACAGTTACATTGAGTGTCTGCACAGTCTTGTGTACCTGTGAATAGCCAGCCAAAGGATGCAAACTGACATACACAAGTATAGATCAGATTCTGTGCTTTGTGTGGTCAGTTTAGATCAGACTTTTTCAACCAGGGTGCCTTGGCACAATATCTAGAAATTGCCCAAAAGTTGTTAAACCAGAATGTGGATCAAGCCCGTCTGTTACACAAAACCACAGTTTTTTTTTTATTGTGCACCATTACAACCTTCTAGCCACCAGTGTTTTAACAACCAATGATGTCATTGGTTAATAAGGACGACGTCAGGCACATGCCCTTCCCCTCCCCTGCCCCTCTCCTTCAGCACCAGGGTTACATTAGCTGAGTGAGGGAGAGGAACTGAGTATACTCAGGGCTTTTTTCAGCGGGAACACGGTGGAACGCAGTTTCAGCACCTCCAGCACTGAATGTGTGTAATGGCAAGGGATGCTGGGTTGTGCTACAGTGCCCATTGATGCTGGCTGCTGGTAGATCTATTGTTGCTGGACGGGATCTATTTTTGTGTGGGGGATGGGGGTTATTGTTGCTGGGGGGATTTATTGTTGCTGATGGGGGGATCAGTTATATCTGGATGGATCTATTTTTGCAGTGGGGTTTGTTGTGGGTGGTCCATTGTTTCTGGGGGGATCTATTGTTGTTGTCTGTAAAGGATCTATTTTACTGCTTTTTTTATAATTAACAAATGGCATCCAAATTACTTAGTACCACAAATGTTACATGGTTTTGTATTCTATAAAAGGGGCAGTATTTGGAGGCGAGTAGGGGTGGAACCAATGAATGGTGCTTGGAGGTGGATAGAGGCAGAGTCAAGCAGTAACTTTGAAAGGGGGAGTTCTTGCACCTATTCTCTGAGAAAAAACCTCTGGGAACACTAATCAGTACCAGTGTGCAAAGGTGTATTTGCTTTGGAAGAATAAATCACTGCTAATCTTGGGTGTCTTATGCATGTGGATATTGCTACATTATTCAAAACTTTTAGTATGTTTTCATAATTTTAGAATGGGGTGCCTCAGGATTGTGTGGTATTTTAAAAGGTGCCTTGACTAAAAAAAGGTTGAGAAACCCTGGTTTAGATAAAGGAAGAAAGGTGACTTTCAGGATCAACCAGGTATTTCAGATAGAATAGGTACATGAAAATGATGGAGACTATAGTTTATTCACTACACATACTGTATATGTGAACACACACATAGAAAAAAAAAATACTTAGGGTCAGATACACTTTATCTTAAAAAAGAAACCCAGAAACAATATGTGTGTATTAACCCATGTTTTTCTTCTACATTGTTCTGAGACTCATTTGTGGCAAAAGGTGTTTCAATCAGCAGCCCCTTGGTTATTGTGGGGCATCTGTCTGACACCATGATAAAGTTTGCTGGTTCAAAGCTTTCTGCATCACGAGATTGTGAAGCAGGCAGGTTACACAGCTCAATCCTATTTAGGAATTGGATGCCAAGTGCTGACAGCCCACTGACTACCCTCCTCTCAATTAATCAAATGGGACAACAAGCAAATAGGAATTGCTTTCCAGTCCCACATCACAACATGGTATGTGAAAATACAAAATAAGTGTTTTTTAACCCCCTTAGCGGTATCCCCGAGCGTGACTCGGGGTGGATTTTTTATGCTACTATCGGTATCCCCGAGTCACGCTCAGGGTAGATGTGCAGAGCGTGCAGCGCTGTCCCTTACCTTCTCCTGGCGATCCAGCGATGATCTCCCATTGCTGTGATCGCCATCCGAGATCCCCGCCGCTCGTCCGTCGGTCTGATGACTTCCTGGTTCCGTTCCCTGCAGCAGCAATGGTGCATGGGAGCAGAACTGGGAGGGAAATTCAAATGTTGCACAAAACACAAATATATTATATATTATATAATAAAATTATATTATTGATTAGATTATAATTCATGCGTTTGTGTTTCAAATTTATCACATCTGGGATGTCTACTAGAGGCTTGTTTTGGTCAGGTTTAAGTCAGTAATTACTAAGAATTGTAGGCCTGTAATACAGAACGCCAAATTTCCATGCAAAAAATTGTACCGCTTTTGGTACAGAATTCCTGACATAATCATACCGCCAGGGAGGTTAAGAACTTGTTATTTAAACCAACTTTTTAAAATAACCTATGTGTCTGGATTTTTGCTGGCTGGCTGTGACTTTGTATATTGCCATCTGAAAGCCAGGCATGGTTTGCTTTGGCTCACACTTCGCAGGTCCACCCTCTTTCCATCTATTGGACCCTTTACAATCCACCACTTCCCATATAATGCTCCACTATGCTATGCTTCGCCTCACCTCAAATGTGTCCAGTCGGTGTGCGGTTTCCATCCGCTGTGGGTCTGTTACAACCAAAATTCTTTGCTATAAAGTTCGGCAGCATGCATTAGACCTCTTCCTTTTTCCCAGTATCTTGTGCAGTCTTTTATCTGATCTCTTATTTATTTTTGTTATATCAATAGATTCAGATAACCACATGTGTCTATGAACACTGGGTCACCTGCATATCTGTACTTTTACTACTCCAGCCCATTTCCCCGACTGCATCTATATTCCATCTCGTCATTGAAAGTAGGTTTGACCATTAATATTGCATGTGGCAGACTGTTGCTATTTACAATGCTAAATACTTTACCATATAATTCCATTTATTTTATATATGTTAGGGGCATCTTAGATCTAACTGCAGCCTTGGCAGCCCCAGCAGCCTTCCGTCTGGCCGGTTGCCATGAAGAGGGAGGAGCTGGAGGAGACATTGGACTAGAGGGAAAGTGAGTGCTGTCCGCTGTGTACCCAGATAGGAGGAGCAGTGGCTGCCCCCGCCCCTCCCCCGTTCTCTCCACCCTCCCCTATACTCTCAGCCTTTTATGTTACTGTAACTTTCCTTTACAGTCTAATGTGCCATGTTGGGAAACAAGGCCAGCAAAATACCAGTTTCTAAACTATTTTTATGACATAACTGGACAGAACTCATCTTTGTCTAAAGATATCACTTCCCACTAAACCAGCTCCATTTTAATGCACCTCTATAAACTCAGACCATTGTTTGATAAATATGTTCTTAAGTGACCCTGTCACTATACAAAATGTTGTACCAAGTGTAGTGCTACTCCCCTAGGAGCTGCTGGATAGGATGGGTCCTCTGGGTTTTGCCTTGGCCTTTTTAAGAACCTCAGCCTTCCTGACACACCAGGCTGAGTGTACACACATACAATATCACAGGAATGCACTGAAAGTAATGCTTAGTACTCAATGATAGTGCTATATCAAAAGAAAGCAGGCACCAAACCAGGTAGCAAAAGGTTAACTTAATTTATTGTCATCCAATATGGTTGGTAACTAGACAAGCAATAAATGTATTAACAGTGGTAATAACACAATTTAACATGCAAACTGAATAATGGTAAGGACTAGGCATTGGTTGCCATTTGGCATCCAGATCAGTCGAAGTAGCAAGGCCCCCTAAGTGCAGCAGTAAGCAGTAGTTAAGTTTAATCTACCGAGTGCTGGAACTAAACTTCCACAGTGCATTAATGGTGGTGATGCTAGTCCTAGAGCAACTGGGTATGCACTGTTCAAATGAAAAGAAGGACGGTAGTGGAGAGGGCAGGAAAACAAAGGGGGCTTGCAGAATAGTTATTGTGGGCGGGGCAGAGATGTTCTTCTGCCAGCTATTATTTGGGCCCTTTAAGAGCGTCTTTGCACTTAACGACATCCCCAGGTACCCTGCATGCACTATAGGTATGGTTTAATCTTGGCACAGGTGCAAGGTAGATGTGGTTCAGAGGAGGTAAAGGCTGGTAAAGCTGCAGTAGGTTTGGAATAGGTGCAGTATAGAGCGCAGTATGGGTGCAGTATGGATTGAGTATACAAAGTTATTGTGGTCATAATGGCTCGGTCCCTGCTAGCAGTATCGGCAATGGGCAAAAAGATCTTCAACCAGTCGCAGGGATGCTGCAGTGATCTCCTTGCTGTAAAGAAAGGGCCATTTTGATCCCAGAAAGCTTCTGGTGATCAGCTTGTGGGAAGCAGAGTGTAAGTGGTCATCCCAGTTTCCCTGCAGCAGCAGTGCAGGCACTGTGATGTGGCTGGTGCTTCACTACCCCCAGGTTTCCTCACTCCACGTCTTAAGTGGGGTACACACTAGTAGAAAATCTGCCGAAAATTCCCGTCCGAGGTAAAATCGTACGATTTTCGGCTAGTGTGTACACAACTTTCAGCAGCCGATGCCGACATTTTTAACGAAAAAACGAGGGACAAACACCAAAATTTTTATTGTCCGTCCAAAGACGACCAATTTTCGTTTAATGTGTATGCAGTACGTCCGCGAAAAATTGGATACGAAAGAGCGCGCATGATCTGAAGTTGCTGACAACCCGGAAGTCAAGGAACAAATGTCCCAAAAAAAAAAAAATCAGACGAGAAATTTTGTGAACATTTATGTACTGTCAACTAAAAACCGTTATGACCCCTGAGCATGAGAGAGAAAAATCGGAGGATATTTTGTCCGAATTCCGTCAAGTGTGTACAGGCTTTTAGGCTTGGATCGCTGCTGGTATGGTCTCCCGCTGGCAGATGAACATCCAGACCTCTCTAACTGTTTGGAGAGGAGTTTAGTAGAGCAGTCAGAAAGAAAGAGGAGTATATCCTGTCTTCTTTTACTATGGCTTGGTACAAAATTCTTTGTATAGGTACAGAACTGCTATGTATTCCTTGTCATCTAAGGGAAACCTGCACAATGCGCTTTCATTTTAAAACCACCTCTTAAGAATGCAAGTTGCTTGTCTTTCTCTAGTTTCAGTACTTTAAGTCACTGACCCAGAACACATACACAGCAAGAAAAATCAGGTTGAAGTCACAATGCCTACTCTGCATACTTGTTCAAGGCCAGCAAAAAGGAAAAATAGTTTAAGCCACAGGATGAACATGACAGTGAAGCAAATATCAATGGCATTCTACATATTTCTTTCAGAACAGGCTTCCTTTGATATACAGCAGATGTGCAAGATGAATGTATGAAAACACGCTAGCAAAAAGCAAAAACAAAAAAAAAGACACTAAGCTTATGGAAAAACATCGAGCTTATTCAGGAATAGCCTACATTCCGAGCCAATCAATGTCCACAGTGTGAAATGAGTGTCAGAACATGATAATTTCCCACCACAGTTTATTAAATAAACATGATTTTGCACTGATAAAATGAGAGCGCGCTGCCTGATGAAAGCAAAGGTTAAGCTGCTATTCAGAAATCTAACATTAAAAACTGTGTATTAATTCAATTAGACCGACTTTCAGGCCGCTGTGACTCTGATAGATGGCACAGCCTGTGACAAACACCATAAATACGCGCAGTGCTGAACAGAAAATTATATTTAATATATCTCAATTTACTAAAAGATGCTGCTATAACAAACAGCCCTAGTTCCTGCAATAATGATATAAAGAGTGACTTGAGTAATCTCTACATCACAAATAAATAGCACTGCATGGAAGTGTTCGTTTATTATGGACAAACCTATATGTCTTTATATATTGCTGTCTTATGAAGAAAGCCCACATACTCTCATTTAATAAAACAGAGCTTTACTTGTTCCATGCTAGAAAATGTAACAGATTCAGAGAAACACAGAGACTCCTTCTGGTGTCTCCTGTAAAAAGCCATTTGCCAAGTAGGCACCCATGTGTCTACACTCCTACTGGGTCCTGAGCTAGGCTGTGTGCATCTATAGATCCACATAGCACCATTAAGCCATGTTCCCACTATATCATCACAGGGAGCCTTTAGTTCTACTGCCCTCAGTTTCTCCTGTTAAAGCAGAAAGTGAGGGGAGTGGTGCTGGAGTGGTAACATGGACCCAAGGTGTTTATTGAGGGTGGTAGAACAGTTAGTAGGCATTTTTTTCTTCCCCAGATAATGCAAGAAGGTAAAATAAAATTAAAAGTTTAGACTTTAGAACCACTTTAAGGAATTGAACCACTTTAAAAAATTGCATACTCTTTACAAGCAGCAAGTGACGTTTGAGCCTAGGTTGACACTTGAGCTTATGCTGCAAGCGTTTTTGTAACTATTTTTAGGGATTGAGTATTTTTGTTTAACTCAGTGGAAAACTAGGTACGAGGAGAAGGGTAGGCAAGAAATCACATGCATTCTTCGTGTTTATAGGCATTTTTTTAGGCACTCCCTCTGAGGTCTATAAGGACCAAAAACATGCAACTCTGCCCAAAAGAAGCTCATGTACTTTTTCAAGCAACATGGCGCTCAGGAGTGACCAGGCACCAATGAATATAATAGAAATCTCACATCTAGTGATTTGGGATCGTGGGTGTAATTGTTGTGATTCTGCCCACAATTCCAAATCACAGTGAAATGTTGGCCAAAACACAGCATGCTTGTTTGTGTGCAATTCACCTTTAATGGCACCAAAACGTGGTGTGGTTTTACTGTGATTCTCACGTGAAGCTTGTTGTCCAAAAGAAGCACCTGCTCCCTTTTGGACGACAGGCTTTGTGTAATGCGGTTTGACACAACAATCACAGCAAAAGTGGCACACAAAAAAGCATGCCAGCATTGTAGTGTGATTTGGAATCGTGGCGATTCCACCTACAATCCTAAATTGTCAGATGTGAATGGTGCATTATTGAAAGGTTCTAAAGCACTTCAGGAAATGTGCTTCAAATCACTCAGGTGTGAACTGCACCTAAAACAAGCTGTCACTGACCTCTATAGCTGCAGGCATTTATCTTCAAAGTTCACAGTAGAAGCACTGAAGTCTTCCCTCTCAGCATCTCAGCTTACACTTCTTACTCCTTCAAAGAGCTCCTGCTCGGTGTTTAAATTAGAGATTAAAAGGCTGAGAGACTGCTAAAATGCTGCTGAGATGAAAGCTTGAAATTAACTGTGCGAAACAGACAAGGGCTTAAATTACTTTGGTCTTCCACTGTGAACTTTGAGGATGAACTGCTCCACAGTGGATGCAGTTACAGAGGTCAGTAAAAGCTTGTTTTAAAGCTCAAATCACACTTTTTTTTAGCAAAACAAATACTTGCATGTCCATAGCAAGGCCACTTTTTGGTATTGCATGCTTCCATTACCACTTAAGGACCGGAAGGTTTTACCCCCTTAATAACCAGGCCATTTTTTGCGATACTGCACTGCATTACTTTAACTGACAATTGATCACCTCTGCTTTTTTTATTTTTTGCGCTATAAACAAAAAAATAGCGAAAATTCTGAAAAAAGAAAACAATATTTTTTTACTTTCTGCTATAAAACATATACATATATACCTTTACTAGTAATGGCAGCGATCAGCAATTTTTAGTGGGACTGCAATATTGTGGCGGACAGATCGGACACCTAACTGACATTTTTGACACTTTTGGGGGGACCAGTGACATTACTACAGTAATCCGTGCTAAAAATATGCACTGTTACTGTAATGATGACACTGGCAGGAAAGGGGTTAACACCAGGGGTGATCAAAATATTACATATGTGCCTAGGGGGTGCTTTCTAACTGTGTGGGGGATTGACTCACTGGATGAACACAGGTATCTGTGTTCCTAAATAGGAGGAACACAGGATCCATGTGTTCATCATTGATGTTTACATCGGCAGACCGCAGTTTTGCCTCCATGGGGAGCAATCATGGATGCCTGGCAGACATCGCAGCCGCTGGACCCGCTGACTGGCTCTCCCTCTAGCGGATCAACATGCGCATGCGCCCCCACGGTAACTGCTACACGAAACGACGTACGTGTACGTCTTTTCGCCTAACTGAGCCAGCCTACCTACGGCAGCTGGTCAGCAAGTGGTTAAAGTGTAACTAAAAACAAAACTTTTTTTTTTTTCCATTTTGGATAGATTAACCACTTAAGCCCCGGAAGATTTTACCCCCTTCCTGACCAGGGGGTATTTTGCGATTCGGCACTGCGAGACTTTAACGGACAATTGCGCGGTCGTGCGACGCTGTACCTTAACAAATTTGACGTCCTTTTTTTCCCACAAACAGAGCTTTCTTTTGGTGGTATTTGATCACCTGTGCGATTTTTTGATCATGCGCTATAAACAAAAAAAGAGCGTCAATTTTGCAAAAATAACAATATTTTTCACATTTTTTTATATGAAATTCCCCCCAAAAAAAAAGTAAAAATCAAAATTTTTTTAAATTTTCGGCCAATTTGTTTTATGCTACATATGTTTGGTAAAAAAAAAAAAATCGCAAAAAGCGTATTTTGATTGGTTTGCGCAAAAGTTATTGCGTTTACTAACAAAGGGAAAGATTTTTGTCATTTTTGTTGTTTTTTTTTTAACGCGTAATGGCGGCGATCTGCGATTTTTTTTGCGGTACTGCGACATTGGGGCGGACAGATCGGACCCTTGACTGACATTTGTGACACTTTTGGGGTTACCAGTGACATGTCTACAGTAATCAGTGCTATACATATGCACTGTTACTGTAAAAATACACTGGTTGTGAAGGGATTAACTTTATTTGGGAGGGAGGGGCTGTGTGTATCCCTAGGGGCGTGCTTTCTACTGTGATTGGCTGTGGCTTGAGCTGTAAGGACACTGATCAACGGATCTACATACTAGATCCGTTTGATCAGTGTCTTTACAGCGAGGAGAATGACAGGTGGCTTGTTTACACAAGCTGCCTGACATTCTCCCTCTCCCCCGCCGATCGCCGAGTGACCGGCAGACATCGGGTCCGCTGGTCACACGCGCGGGGGGGTCCGTGACCACGCGGGAGCGCGCCTCCGGGGGCGCGCACTCGCTCCCTAGACCCTCACAAGCTAGTGACGTAGCCCTACGTCACTTTGCCTGTGAGGGGCTGACTGCCGACGTAGATCGGCGTTAGGCAGTCGGCAAGTGGTTAAGGGAGGCTTATAACTTCTGTCAGCTTTTTTTTTTTTTCCATTTTTGTCCCATAGGAGAGATTTCCTTTCAGGTCCTGTCCCATGGCCAAAATAAGAAGTGTGAGATAATTCTTCCAAAGTGAGAGAATCCCTTGGGGTCACCAGGACTAGTGTCCTCATTGAAAGTTTGCCCTCTACTGCTTTTCTGATATACACCCAAAATGTGTTATGCTATTTTACGTTCAATGAAAATAGTAAACGGGTGAGACTTCCTGAGGACGCGATAAACGCGAAATGCATTGTGGTCTTCTGTAAACCGGAAATCGAGAGAGCCAGCGACGTCGCTTCCGCTTTGTCTGGAACACACGCCACCGCTGCCACGCCACCAGAGGCTGTGTGTGAGACACTGTCTAGGACAGAACACCTATAGTGTCATCTCCACAGATCCCAATTTGCAAACAGCGCTTCCACCCAGTGCCAGGCTAGGCACTTCACATTGTAAGCAGCCAATTCTTACTTTTATTTTATTTCTCTAATAAAAAACGGAATTACACTATTTTTTTGGCTTCCCCACCATTTCTTTTTACATACATCTTCCTGAGACCACTATCTTGATCCTGATCCACCCTAGAACATCAACTACTTACCTGGAGTGGAAAAGTTTGGTGGAGGATTGATCCATCCTTTAAAGGGATCAAAGGCGATTTAGGTCCTTGCGACCTAAAGCGATCTGGTAAGTAACAAAAATTGCCTACTTTTACCAAGAGCACAAAATTGGAGCACAAAAGCACTTTGAAGATTCTATTTATTTATTTATTTACTATCACGGACTATTTCACCAGTTGCACTAATAGTTTTATATATTAAGGATTTTACTGTCAGTCATATGCGATTTTATGCAAATCCAGTAATTTAATTATTTATATTTTATCACCATTGTCACATTTATGAATTAAATCATCACCTAAGTCACAATATATATTACTACAGTACGTATATTATTTGGTATATTTTAGCATTTTATTAGGCATCATAAACTATTTATACATTGGTTATAAATTTTAAATACAGATACTATTTATATCACTTATCTTGAAAATATATTTATTTATCATCACAAGATATACACACAAGCCCACTATATTACCAGCGCTCATTTTTTTCATTAGTTTTAACATTTGTTGTTTTTTTGGTATTTTACCATAAAATAAAAAAGAGCAGCAGGTATCCCACATCCTACATCGAGCTAGACACGAAAACTAGGAGCCTTCACCCTGATAAATAAATATATTTTAACATGCTTGTGCAAAATCCGGTAGATATATACAAGAAAAAACTTCAGAATAAAAAATAAAATTAGCAAACAATGCACAGCAATGAAAATAAATAAAATTAGCAAACGATACACAATAATGACAATACGGTATACATTGCGCTTTTATCAAGAGGCTGCCAGCACATCATGGTTTCATTTAACAAAGTTTTAATTAGGAGTTAAAATTTACAGAGAGGTTTGCAGGCCACAAAGATTTGCTGTCTCCAAGGGATGGTTCACATTCATTAGGATTTTCATTTCAAAGTTTTGTTTAAGAACATTGGTTTACTGACTAAACTCAATGACTGTATGGATTGCAGCAGTCATAGTGTTGCTTCACCTAGCTAAGGTTTTGAAAACTGAATGGTGTTTAATCAGAACGGTTTGAACACTTTTGAAAACTGATGCCAATACAATAATTTCAGGGCCTCTAAAAACAAGACTGACACAGGTGCAGCTGGCACTGGCACTAGTGGTGTATGAAGACATTGGTGTGGAGTGAAGCAGTGTAAAGACACAAGTCGTTAGTTTATCAAGCAGCCTATTGGTAGCATGTACCTGTTATAGGTGGAATAACCTTTAGCAGCAAGAGAGATGTTGTCGGAACTCCTTCAGCCAGCAGACTGTCTCTCAGGGCAAGGGAGCAGATTCATGCAGCAGAGGTTCCTATACTGTACAGAAGTACAGAAGTTCAAGAGTTAAGTGCATGTGCGGGGCCCACTCGGCTACTGGGGATAGAAGCGTAAAAACGCTGGACAGGTGGATGTAGACAAAGCTCAGCGTGACCGTCCTAAATGCAAGCTATGGGGAATGTGTACATTGACATGGGGACCCAAGAGATAAAATGGAGAATAGTTACAGTGCAAGTGTACACAGTGTACGTTCATCTCTGAAAGTAGAGGCCCACCTTAAGTTCGAGCATTCCCTCCATGGCAGCTGCAGCCATGTTCTAGGGCAGGGATCCTCAAACTACGGCCCTCCAGCTGTTGCGGAACTACACGTCCCATGAGGCATTGTAAAACTCTGACATTCATAGACATGACTAGGCATGATGGGAATTGTAGTTCCTGAACAGCTGGAGGGCCGCAGTTTGAAGACCCCTGTTCTAGGGCATTGATGAAAACAGCACAAAGCAAAGATACTCCATGTGTAGTAAAAGTGACCCTGTACAAGGTGCCTAGCCTAGCCAGAAGAACCCTCTAATGTGACCCTTGCTTGGAACGCAATGATGGGGGTAAACATGGAGGACGTGATGACTATTCTGTCACCTTGGTGTCAGCACCCATCTCCCCTGGCCCACACACTCAAAAAAAAAAAAAAAAAATGGAAATAATCAACCTGCGAAAAAAAGAAGCATTATACTCACCTGCCCCTCCAATATATGCTCTCTAGCAGAACTTTGGCCTCTTCAAAACCAACACACATCTGGGTTTATGAGATGCCTGGTACCCATTGCTTGGTGTAGTAACTTTCACCAACCACTACTTCACGGCAGTACACAAAACTGATGTAGGGGTCAGGGGAACGAATCACAAAGCATGGTGGGGGACACTGAACACTCCAAGAAGTACTGAATGTGACGGTTGTTCAGGTGGCCATAGCTCTAACAAAGTGAAGGTCAAAGAAACGGGCATCAAGACTGGAGAATATAAAGCCTCTTCTTTTGCAGGTCCTACCTATTTACATTTATTTAACCTACAACAGTCTCTTTATACTCCATGTTTCTGTAATAGTAATCTTAACTTTCCAATGAAAAATGGCAGAAATTATCCTGTTACAAGGAAAACTGCTTTATAATTCCATATGGCACATCAGACATCTAGACAAAGAAGGGTATTGAAGAGTAAATAGGAAATCCGGATGGCAAAATAAGCTGTGTACACCATGTGATATGGCAGCAGAGAAATATGTATGATTACCAGCTCTACTTGTGTACATTCTACCCTAGGTTCATGCTGCAGAAACAGATGGTGCATGTGCATGTCCTAGACTAGAAATGCTGTGATTGGCAGGTGAGAATAAACATAAATTACAAAAAAGGAAACATCACAGTCTGTTTTACTTGCATGTGCGGGTAAAGATACTAGAGGCAGTGTAGGAAATCACATAAAGGTGTTTAAATGCCTTGTATGTCAATATTTGAATTGACGGTCAGTTAATGAGTTTGGTTGTGAGTTGCCTGAAACAAGAACGCTGGGTTGGTTATTAAGTTGAAACATCATTAAAATTCACATTTCTCATAAATCAATAGGACACATTTCAGCAAAACATAATATAACTGTTTTGAATAAAAACCGTAACTCTCCTTTGGCATGAGCAGCGAAAAAAAAAAAAGAATTTCTAAGCTCCATCATGATCCAAAGCCTAGACAGCCAAGATCTCTGGCTAAAAGGAGCACTGCGAGTACTTTATGTCAAAAAAAGATTCCAGGGAGTGTATTGTTTTTCAATCAAACACAGTCTATGAAACTTGAACTGTGATATAAGAGACGCATATGGAAAAACCAATAGAAGGTGTTTATTATTTTGCATTTCAATGTTTTAACTGGAGGCTGCTTAAAGCAAAACTTTGGGGCTCTGTGCCCACCTTCCACCGGTCACTGCTTCACCCCCTGACTTAGTTTTTTCCTGGCAGTGGGCCATCCTGGATGATGTGATAACATCTTCACCACTCTCTGAATAATTACACTATGTGAAAGGCACCCAACACTGAAAACCCACTGATACAGGGAGTCCTTTGTGTTGAATTACTCTGGACCCATTCAGACAGAAGACTGAGAACCTTCTTGTGGTGAAGAAGTGGTACTGTGAGGGACAAGTTCAAATTGAAGGTATTTGTAGCAACTTTTTTTTCCCTGGGGGACATTTAAAAAATTCCTAGATTTGAGGGTTCTGTCATTCTAAAACTGAATTTGCAGTATTGCCAAATTATTTTACATTGACTAAATATAGTACCTTTTGCTACAAGACAAAGGTATAAATCTAACCTTTTCTATACAGGTACATTTTGAACCTATTGAACAATTTTGAACACTGGGTGATTTTTAAAGGAGTGGGTGCCCAAACAGTATATGCAGACCTTGCTTTGCATTACAGGATCCAATCTAACTTACTTACTGGTCCATTTTAAAGCCTCCTCAAAGATGCTAGATAAGTACCCTGAATACTTTGATGGTACCCTGATACCTGCACATTGCTAGAAATGTCTTTGACCAATGAGTGTGACACATGAGGCAGAAAGTAGTGGACCTGGACAGATGCAAACTTATGTTAAAGTTAGAGCTTGTATATTAGAACCAGACATGGGAGTAAGTCACACATGTGCAAGTCACAAGCAAGTCTCAAGTCTTAACCCTCAAGTCTCAAGCAAGTCCCAAGTTACTGTGGCGAAAAGCAAGCAAGTCAAGTCGAGTCCCTGCTAGAAGTCAAGCAGGTCAAGTCATTTATTTTGGTCAAGTCACAAATCAAGTCAAAATACTGATCTACCCCAATTTTCACCTTTAAATCCGTTAAAAGTCAGTGGTCAGGAAAGGTTTTGTTTTATTTTCAACATTAACAAAATTGCTTAGTGCTTTTTTCTAGGCATATTAAAGATACACTTTGAATGCCCAAACAGCTCAAAATCCTTTGTCCGGTCATGCTTCAACACCACAATCACTAAAAACATGTTAAGTATTTCCATTGTTAAACAACCAGTGTCCCTAAAATCAGAACACACTGAGGTGCTTTAAGTGACTGTGGTGTCAGAAACATAACAGGCGCAATTTTGCTTTAACACATCTTGAGAAAATGCAAATATTTAATAACTTAAAAGTAAAGTCATTTTCGAGGCATATGTCTCAAGTCAAAGTTAAGTCTCAAGTCATGAATACCAAGTCAAATCTTTTATTAATTTTAGTCAAGCAAGTCCTCAAACTGGTGACTTAAGTCTGACTTAAGTCAAGTCATGTGACTCAAGTCCCCCCACCTCTGATTAGAACACAATGTGAACTTTATCTATGCTGCTCTGGATACCCCAAACTAAGCAGCCAATAGGCCTTTATATCGGTACAGATTACACCCCCACTCCGAAATACAAGGGAGTGTCTATGTGACCAGTAATAAAATGCCCCACCTCATTATATAGCTAGTACATATTTTTGGAACTGGGAAGCTATTAAAAAATATATACTTTTTCATAATGGTTTCTTTGCGTCATTTTAAATTAGTAGCGGTTGACAAGGAAAGGAGGTAGTACTTTATCAATTGCACCTTAATAATAACACAGGTTTATCTAAAATATTGAAATAATATAACCTCAGAAACTAGATAACAAGATTATTTTAACATACATTTTCTATCTGCTGAAAAGATAGCATATCAGCCAATCCGATTACATCCCACCAAATGCTTCAAGAGTGCATTCCATGACATTTCCATGCTTTTATAGGCAGGGTCTTCTTACCTTTATATTCTTTACTGTGCAGACTATGTTATTCCACATATTTTCGTTTTGCCATCAACTTGGAGTGTAAAAGGTTGCAGCACATGTTGTTGCTATATAAATAAAGTAATACAATTAATTAAAATGCAGGATAGTTATACATAAACTATACTTGTCAGAATGACAATGTTACCTTTACCAATGGCTAAAAAGCAGGTGCTTGGCACATACCTTGGCATATACAGTATGTAAACCCAATACCCAAAATCTAATACAAGAGTTAATGTGTTTATTTTTTATTAAAATAATACTTTGAGACTCTGCCATAAAGATCCTTGTTCAGGTGTTTCCTGAGTGACAGTTATCTTCATTATCCTAATTGTTCTCCTGCAATGATACGGTCTTCTAATGGAAGCTAAAACATCTTAATTTGTGTCAGTGCTTCCTGAAGGCAATGCTCACTAAAAGAATGCCATTGTAACTGACTTGTTGAGAGTGCTTGCTGTTGGTTCATTGTGCTAATCTTGTAGATTCAATAGGTTTGTGGTCACTGATCTGTAAAGCAGGTTTGACTTCAATCAGTTTCAAAAGCTAGTGGATCAGCATGCCCATTTTGAGATGACCTGCCTATTTTAAAGTACAAAGATCAATCATTGGTTTCTGACCCCAGAGGATTTGACACCAATAAAGTATTTTCTAGTATTTTATGGACTGAGAGCCAACCGGTTTTCTTATAATAGGAGTTAAAAAGCTACAGGTAAAATTAATTACTGGTTTGCTAATACTATCAAACACCGCAAGTGTGCTGAAATCAGAAAGTCTATTTCAGATACTTTTTATTAGGAGTTCTGTATAATTCACTAAAGTAACATTTTATAGACCATATAATAGGGTCAGTGGGAGGGCAATGGGAATATACAGTGCCTTGAAAAAGTATTCATACCCCTTGAAATTTTCCACATTTTGTCATCTTACAACCAAAAACGTTAATGTATTTTAATGGGAATTTATGTGATAGACCAACATAAAGTGGCACATAATTGTGAATTGGAAGAGCCCTTTTTGCTCGGATACTCCTAACTTAAATCTAGTGGAACTAATTGCCTTCAGAAATCACCTAATTAGTAAATAGAGTCAACCTGTGTGTAATTTAATCTCAGTATGAATACAGCTGTTCTGCAAAGAGGTTTGTTAGAAAACCTTAAAACCTTAGCGAACAAACAGCATAATAAAGGCCAAGAAACACACCCGAAAGGTCAGGGATAAAGTTGTTGAGAAGTTTAAAGCCAGGTTAAGTTATAAAAAAAATCCCAAGCTTTGAACATCTCATGGAGCACTGTTCAAGCCATCATCTGAAAATGGAAAGAGTATGGCACAACTGCAAACCTACCAAGACATGGCTGTCAACCTAAACTGACAGGCCAGGCAAAGAGAGCATTAATCAGAGAAGCAGCCAAGAGGCCCATGGTAACTCTGGAGGTGCTGCAGAGATCCACAGCTCAATTGGGAGAATCTGTCCACAGGACAACTATTAGTCATGCACTCCACAAATCTGCCCTTTATAGAAAAATGGCAAGAAGAAAGCCACTGTTGAAAGAAATCCATAAGAAGTCCCGTTTGCAGTTTGCGAGAACCATGTTCAAGGTCCAGACCTTAATCCATTTGAGAATCTGTGGCAAGACTTGAAAATTGCTGTTCAAAGACGCTCTCCATCCAATCTGACAGAGCTTGAGTTATTTTGCAAGTTAGAATGTGCAAAATTTCACTCTAGATATGCAAAACTGGTAGAGACATACCCAAAAGACCTGCAGCTGCATTATTTTCCTTCCACTTTACAAGCATGTGCCACTTTGTGTTGGTCTATTGCAGGGGTCTTCAAACTATGGCCCTCCAGTTGTTCAGGAACTACAATTCCCATCATGCCTGCAACAGCTGGAGGGCCATAGTTTGAGGATCCCTGGTCTACCAGATAAAAAACAAATAAAATAAACTTACGTTTTTGTTTTTAACATGACAAAATGTGGAAAATGTCAAGGAGTATGAATACTTTTTAAAGGCACTATATTTCCTGGAGCCTGCAGTATGTAACTTTCCTTTTCTCTCTGCTTTCTCTTCTTTCCTCACCAATTATATTTAGGCATCATGACCATGGATGGTGAGGGGCAGAAAATAATCTGGGTGAAAAATTCAAGAAGTGAAATCTACTGGCTGCATTTGTACATGGTCTTTGACTGCCCAGGCTTTAGCATTTGTGTCAAACATCAAATTGGAAAAGATAAGGGCATTTGATGGTTTCAGCAGAAGTAGCATGGAAACTTCCCTGGAAAGTGAGCAGCTTTGGTTTCTAAAACAATCAATAAAGTTATAGATAAGAAAAAAAAATCCCAGAATGAAATCCAAAGTCCTAACCCCAACACCTGCCCTCTCATCCCCATAGCTGCAATCCTCCGGTGCTGCGAGGCTTATAACAATTGGCTCAGCCTGTCACAGGCACTTATCAAGAGTGCTGACTATGCCCGCTCTGTCCACCCGTGTCCATTCATAGAGCTTGTACTATAGCTCTATGCATGGCAGACAAGCCGATGTATCTTCATCCTCTTTTATTCAGAGGTTGCTATTAAGTGATGGAAGCTATAGTACAGCTTCTATAAATAGACCTAAGGGGGGGAAAGCACAGGCATAGTTGGAAGCACCAAAATAACCACCACTGTGGGGTATGGGGGAAGAAGAGAACTATAGATTTCAACAGCACAAAGGATAATTCTCATTGAATATGGGTACCATCCCTTGTGCTGACTAAAAAGCAAAAATATTAACTAAGCTTAGGCTTTAAAGGATGTTTGTGTCCCCAACACTGGGGTACACCAAGGGCACAGGTGTCTTTGAAGCACTGCAGGAGATACTTCAGAGACAGAACCTCTGCGGTGCAACAAAATAATTATATGCAGAAGACATACATACAGCTGATTTCCATGCAGTAGTAAGCCGAGAAAAGTAGTAACATCTTAATAAGAAAATAAAAAAAGTAAATACAGAATCAATCTATATTATTTAGACTAAAAAAAAATCACTGCAAACAAAAGTGGTTTTCTACAAAAAAGGTGTGTACGCCTGATAAGGGAAAAGCCTTAGCCTCAAGCAGCTTGAGCTGTAAGCACAGAAAGAACCGCATGACCAGTATGTCCTTTTCAAGTGACTTTTTTCCCCCAGTACATGCTGCCCCAGCCAGAAAAAAAGTCACTTGAAAAGGACTAGCTGATAGCGCGCTTACTTCTTCTAACCTTTGACGTGAAATGAAAGAAAAATAGAGTAATAAAAGGTTTGCCTTTCCCTAGAAGTCTCAGTTGAGAAGATCCAACCTTCCAAATTAAGATCTTCCGGTTGCAAAAGTGGTGCCTATCCAAGGAAAATGGGGGCACGGGAGATCTGACACTTTGCCCTGTAAACAGTAACAAGCACCTGTCACTTCTCCTTACTTGTTTTCGCTCAGTAATAAATAACAGCTCTAGGAAAGAATGAGGTCACTTGGCAGCTACTCTGCTAAGCTTCATCGTCACAGCGAAGCCGTCAATATAATGTCTAACTCAATACTGAAGCATTGCAGTAACAAACCAACCAGGTGCTGAAACTAGATCTGTGATCTTTTAGAATTGAGCTTTTTCTTGACTTGGTTTGGGAGGAATAATTTATTTGAAATGACAATTTTTCCCCGCATATTATTTCTATTCTAAGCCTTGCCGATCAAAATGCTCTCTAACTCTTCTAGGAATTTGTATGGTCCCATATAATTGCCCAGGATCAAGATGCAATTGCTATCCCTCTCGAGGCAAACGGGGATGCATAAGGCTTTCTGACATTTTTTACATATTATCAAGCAGCCCATTTAACCAAAATAATGGAATGGAGTTGTAATGAAGTCATCAAATGATCGGGGTCTATGGAAATGGAAGACTCACTCAATCTGGATCTATTCTTCCTTATCCCCGAGTAAACATCCCACCTTGGGCAGCACCAATCTCACTGCCTGAAAGGCCTTCAGCTCTTTTAGTACATCTCCATCCCCCTCACCTCTCACCCTGGTAATTGGTAACCCAAAGTTTATCCCCGACACACTTGATAAACATCTTTTTCGGCTGCCCTTATGTGGCAAGAGTAGATTTGATAGACTTTTTAGTCTGAGGCTGGAAACCCACCTCCACAGTTAGATGCAATTTCTAGACTTTCGTTAGACTTCTGGAATTGTAAGAAAGGGCATGCCAATAGAAAAGATGGCTGCTCTGGACAAACTTTTGTGCAGAGGCTTAAACATATTCCCATTTGGCTTGCAGAAATTGGGCACTTATTAATACAAATGTGCATACCTGTGTGCGTGTGCATAACCATGCAGATGTCGGCCCCAAACTATTTAAAAGAGAAGTATGGAAAAGCAAAAAATAAGCCGTACATAATACCCTCACACTTTCATGTCTTTTCTTACTTTCCTCAGGCTTTTAATTTGTGAGGTACAGGCATCCGAACTGTCAGCAAGCAGCTTGTAACAGTTCTTTTTCTGTTTAAAAGTTTAGAGGGGGGTGGGTACTTCTCCAGAAATACACACCCTCTTGCAGTCCTTTACTCTCTTGGACATGTGGTTGTGCTTGGTGAACAGGCACGACCCCAGCTGCCAGCTAGACGTGCCTCCATCTCCATGGCAACTTGTCACCACAAAACCCAGTCAGTCTCCTATCCTCCAGTAACTTTTCTGGTCTTGTGCTGTTGGCTGCACTTTCCCTCCAGTTTGTATATTCTCTGTGCCCATCTCCCCCCCCCCCCCCCCATGGGCTTTGATCTCCAAAAGTCTGTGTCGACTTCTCCAGCCCTGCAAGCACAGGGGATGGGGAAGGAGATTGAGTTGTCAGCATTGTGAAAGGGGGGGGGGGGGTCAGGCAACACCTCTCATGCTCAGCTATCCTCTGAACCACTATAGGAAATGTTCTCTAAACATCCCACCATATTTATTTAGAAGGAAAGGCATGGTAAACACCATCACACCAATGTTTGTGTAACATTCTGTTCTGTGAATGAACAGAATGGGATATATATGGCACTTTTCCACTGCAAGTACCAGCTCGGCTCTACTCTGCCCTGCTTGGCCCGGTTTGCTTTTCCACTGCTGGGACCGCATGTTACGGTGTTGGAACGGTTCAGTACGGTATGGTTTGCTTTTCCACTAAAGTAGTACTAAAGTTAAGTGGGTGGGATGTGGGTGGGATAACAACGATTCTCTGACCAATCAGTGGCTAGTAGTGACTGCCTGCAAAGGATTGTGGGATATGGTACCGAGTATGGTACCTCTTGGAACTACAATCGAGGTGGTACTGTTTTTGAGAGCCGTACCGCTCGGTTCCATGCAGTGGAAAAGCGCCGCCGTACCGTACCGTACCGAACCGTTCCTACACCGTACCATGCGGTACCAGCAGTGGAAAAGCACAAAAGCGAGCCGAACCGTTCGGTTCCATCTAGAGGAAAAGCGCCAATAGAGAGCAAACATTTTCAGTACATAGCAGTGCTGCAGGGGAGAGAAAAGCGGAGTACTCCCCTCCCTCTAAATCTAAAGTGAAACATCTGATCATGGCCAGTTGTATTTTACTATAAAAATGTATGCTTTGCATCATGACTGCTAGGAATGTAGAATGTAATTTAAAGGCCACATTCAGTGACTTTTACAGTCACTAAAGGCTGTTGCTCCTATTACAGGTTTGTGTGTGAGCTGATATCATTCTACCTGGAACAGAGAAGGGAGGGGGGAAAGGGGGAGAGGAGCTATGCTGTGTGAAGTCTCAGAAATGAGCAGAGAGCCCGGAGCCAATGTCAATCAGAGAGAGGAGAAGGAAGGGGGCAGATCCAGACTCCCATTGTCGGTATGAAACTTCAAGAAAGTCTGTAGACTCTCCCACAGGTAATTAACTTTATTGTACCACAAAGGGTGCACTTCTCAGAGGGCAGGAAACAGAGGCGTAACTAGAACCTTCAGGGCCCTGGTGCAAGAAACCATGAGGGGCCCCCTGGACCCCTAGCCGGGGCCCTTCCTTTCAAACCTGGGGCTCTTCTAACTGATCCTGGAGCCCTTTACTCTCGGTATGGGGCCCTTTATTATGGTCCCACAGCGGGACTCTTTCACAACTTCTGAAGTGGGCCCCCTTCCCGCCATCTTGGGGCCTCCCCACAGTGGTGGAATGCCAGGGCCCGGTTGCAAGTGTGACCTTTGCGACCCTGGAAGTTCACCCACTGGTGTCAGTAGTTTTATTTTTTGGTATTTTTTTTGTATTATTTATCATTTTCTTTCATTTTTTTTTTTACAACGTCACTGACTATGACTCTGTCCATTCAGAAAAGGAAGGAGCTGGTAAATTACATATTTACCGACCCCTTCCTGGTTCTCTATTGTGACACATCCCCTGCAGCAGCCGGCAGGAGAGGGGAGGGAGCACAGTGGGGAAGGGGGAGGGGGCAGCACAGTGGGGGGGTGACCAGGGGAGCACACAGGGGCCCAGAGACAGCAGAACACAAGGGAACTGGATAGGAGGAGTGGCCGGGGCAACATACAGAGGAACCAATCTCCTCAATTTTCCTCCTGGTGGACAGTGATTTCTCTACATGCTGCCCCCGCCACCCCTCCTATCCAGGTATATAGGGGAGCCGCACAGGCCCCCTGGAGCATGGGGCCCGGTTGCAATTGCAACCCCTGCAACCCCAGTAGTTATGCCCCTGGCAGGAAAGATTGGTACATACTAGCAGTTTATAGGGATTAGGATTGAGCAAAAAAAGGAAACTCGTACTTCTCTTTTAAACTGAGCGAGTGCTCAGGATCAGTGTATCCTGTGTCCCTGTGATTCTGTATCCTGATTCCAGCTGTTGACCTGGCTTGTCTTGACCGCTCTCTGAACTTCGCCTGCATGGATCTCAGCTTGTCCCCTGACCTCCACTTTTGTCTCCTCCATTGGCTCCTGCTTCTCGGATCAATTCCAGATTTCCTGACCATGTTCCTGCCTGTGCCCTGTACCTGATCCATTCTGCCTGCGTATGACCCAGCCTGCCTGGCCTTGCTACTCTGCCTGCCGTACCCACCTACCACCCTGCTTTTCCAGCTGATCTACTATCTGCTACCAGCAACCGCCTCAGCAACCTGCTATCACCTGTGCCAATCTGCCCCAGTCTGCGGCCTACCAGCTGCCTACTGATTACTTCAGCTACCCAGAGAAGACACCTGCCCTACTGCTAGCAAGACTTACAGGCCCTCGTGCCACTCTGTACTCCTGCATCTCCTGTCTACACTATCAGGGGCACAAAGTCAGAGGTGTAAGAGAGGCCTCCTTCATCATATCAGGCTCTGCTACTAGGTATGTGATAGTAATGTGACACAACTTCACCACTTTCTGCTCTTGCTTAATAGATGGAAAAGGCTAATTCCTCCCCTAACTGAATTTGAGAAGCTATGGAACCTTCTCGTCAAACGGTTTCTACCATCTACGTCTTCATGTCTACGCCCAGCACTGACTTTCATCCGCCCGGTCTTCAAAAGTAGGAATCAGATCTTGCCTTTCAGTTTCCACAACAAGAGAAAAAGATCCAGTATTTTGCCCCACGGATTATCCATAGCCAATTGGTTCAAGGAGATACAGTAGGTTAAAAGTTTGACTGCACAAAATGTTCCAACAAATCCCAGATAGCTGTTGGGAAAATAGCAAAAAAAAAAGGGGGCACCATGTTACAAATTTTTTGGGAGTTCCCAAAAGATCCGACCCCTCACAGATGCAATTTAACAACTTACCTTCATAGATTTAAATAGAAAGCCAGCTGCATGCCTCTTACACATATTGGAGTGAAATGTAAGTCCTCCCTGAAAATTCATCTACTAAATGTGGACCTGCATTCTGATTCTATGAAAGCAGAGTTTCCCCCACAAAGGCTTTAAGGTGTTACAGGGTCAGTGTTATTCTGAACATGGAAGATTTCACGCCCTCCTTAAGCAAAAAGGAGGAAAAAAAACAGGGTGACCTGGGGAACCTGGCAGTATTTTACATGCATAGATTCCTACCTAAACACTTTCTCACAGACCACCGCCTGTTATTTTATGTTCATTCACTTGTACCTTCTTTTATTGTGAATTGTGAAACCCTGTCACATTTTTATACGAGTCTTGTATGCTATTAAGGTTAGACTTTATGAACTTATTACAGATTAGGTTGTTGCTTGAACATATTAGGCTTGTAATGTACTGACTTTAAATAAATAATTGAATGTGCTTAACTACTCTCATACCTTTTTACATTATCTCTCATTGCCAGGCCAATAGAGAGATAGTTTGACTGACAATTACCCGGAATGCATACCTTTACCCAAAATAATTCTATATTGGTTTTGAAGTCAAATGGAGCATTCTATTGGTGGTATTTATTTATCACTGGAGTTTTATTTTTACTATACCTGTATAAAAAAACAAACAAAAAAAAAAAAAAAAAAAAAAAAAAAAAACCCTTTTCCCTTACTTGGTATAAATAGTAAATAAAAATTCCAGGACAGTATGAAAACCATCAAAATGACCCCTTTGTGGAAAGCAGACACCCAAAAGTTATCAGATTTACAGCAAGGGGGTCTTTTTTTTTTTCTTTTTTTTGGGTTAATGTAGAAACATGGTAGTATAAAAGTGGTTAAAGCATGGCACTTGGTAAACATGCACTGGGTACAGGGCAAACAGGTAATACACAGTGGGAGGAAGTGGTGAAGGGGTAATGTACAGGTAACATAGTGGAAGGATGGAAATGAAGGTTTAACCACTTCCGGACCATCTGCCACATATATACTGCGACAGGGCGGCCCGGCTGCGTAAAATCACGTACGCGTTTTAAATACGGGTTTTCGGGGGCGCCCACTGTGATTGGACACAGTGGGAGCCAATCATTGAGTTCGCCGGCAGCCGCGATGGCCGCCGGGACTCACCAACTGTTTGGTGGAATGACAGAACGCCGGTCTGCCTGACGGTCGCGCCCCCGAAAACCCGTATACAAAAACACGGTGTATACTGCAGTAGTATATATATGTGGCAGGCGGTCCGGAAGTGGTTAAACCTTAATTTCCATCCTTCCACTATGTTAACTGTACATTAACCTCTTCATCACTTCCTCCCACTGTGCAGTACCTATTTGCCCTGTACCCAGTGCATGATTACCAAGTGCCATGCTTTACCCACTTTTATACTAGCATGTCTCTACATTCCCCCCCCCCCAAAAAAAGACCCCTTGCTGTAAATGTGATCACTTTTGGGTGTACATTGGTGGGGCCCCTTTTATAATAGTTTCCCATGAAGATAGCGTGGGGGGGGGGGGCGCAGCACATTTGAATAGGATTTCCTTTTTAGCATAGTAGAACAGGTACGACTCCAATAGTTTGGTGTATCTAGGTCTTTGCTCATCATCATGCATGCCCAGGAGTGCAAGGAACAGATAATTGGAGACGGGTATTAACCAGATACAAAACTTGCTTCCAGAATTGTGCCACCCGTGGGCATGTCGAGAACATATAGAAGTATGTGCCCCGGCCATAAGACAGCGAGTGCAGTCCTTTGGGGATATATTCTGTGCAGTCTTTGGGGTGTGAAATACACCGTTTAGAAATTTTGAGTTTGTCCTGCCTGGAAGCTATCATAAACTTTGAGCTGACCTCAAAGCATTCTTCCCAAGCCTCTCTGTACAGTGTAGGAATGTCAGCCTGCCACTGTTCCCACAATCTATCCCTCCTGGGTGACTCTACACTAAGAAGAGCTACAGAAAATGCTGACATGGGTTTAGACAGTGACTCCTGAGCCAGGAGGTCCTCAAATCGGGTCAGTCTCTAGTGTAGGTAAAACGGGGAATTGGGAACAGACCGCATGTCTTATTGGATATATCTAAAGTACATCCAGCGGGGTAATCCAAAACCAGCTAGTATGTCCTGAAAGGGTAGGAGTGATCCTGCGGGCATGAGGTCTTTTAACCTCCGAATACCATATCTGGCCCAAACCTGTGTTTTGGGGACCATCCTAATATGAGGTAGAGAAGGGTTAACCCATAAAGGTTGGTATGGAGACCAGTGATTTGGTTTCGTAAAACGTGCTCAAGCAGCTATCTATACTTTTGTTTTTTTTTTTTTTTTAGTAGGGAGCGAAAGGGACAGGTATGTCCCTGAGTCTCTATAGACCAGATTGCCTACTTCTGTTGGGGGCCTCAGGCAAGCCGCCTCCACGCAGGCGCTGCATTCATTCTCAAGACTATGAACCACCAACGGACAGTGACGAGTACGGCAGCCCGGTAGTATGTTAGAAAACTGGGAAGAGCCAACCCACTGCAACAAACCGGGAGTTGAAAGGTAGACCTCGCCAAACGCGGAGCAGCACGGCCCACATAAAGGAGTCAATACAGCCCTCTACCTCTCTAAAGAAAGAGGATTTAACCCAAATAGGACAGTAGCGGAATACATAGAGAAATTTGGGGAATAATACCATCTTCACCATATTAATGTGACCAAGGATGTTTAGGCGAAGGTTAACCCAAGAAGTGCATTTCTCCCGCAGCTGTAGAAACACGGGGTGAATTTTCATATTATAAAATGCAGTCAGATCCCTGAACACCCGAATGCCAAGATATTTAAAGTCCTAAACCCAATTTAGGTGAGTAAGGGCTACCGAAGTCTCTGCATCCGGTCTAGTAGAAAAAGCACTGATTTGCCCCAATTTATCTTAATGCCAGAAAAATGGCCAAATTCGTCAAAGATTGCCAGAGCGGAACACAAGGAGTCACATCAGTTAGATATAGCAAGGTGTCATCTGCATAGAGCAAAATCTTTTCCTCCAAGGGGCCGATCTGCCAACCCTTAACTAGCCGTGAGTCCCAGACCAATATAGCCAACGGTTCTAGTGCCAAGGCAAACAGGCTCAGTGAGAGGGGGCACCCTTGTCGGGTGCCTCTGGCCAAGGGGAATAGTGTTGAGACTCTATCGTTGGTTTTGTAGAGTATTCCCAACCACTGGAGAAATCTGGGGCCAAACCCAAATCTACATAGGACACTCCATAAAAAAGACCACTAGACAGAGTCGAAGGCCTTCTCCGTGTCCAGCGAGGCCACCACCCTAGTACCAGCATTGTGATAAGCAGCTGACAGGTTGAGAAAGAGGCAACGTATATAATAATGTCAGTGCCCTTCCCCAGCAAAAAGACAGTTTGGTCCATGTTTATAAGGTCCTCTATTACCGTCGAAAGGCAGAGCACCAAGAGTTTTGCTAGTATTTTGGCATCTGCATTGATCAAGGAGATCGGACTGTATGAGGCACAATCCTCTGGATCCTTACTGGGCTTGGGCTCCAGCACAATAAGGGCTTCAGACAGAGTCCGACAAGGAATCCAAGCATGTAAATTTGTCGAAGAAGTTTGTTAACCTAGGTGCCAATAGTACTTGGTAACTGGAGTAAAACTCAATGGGTATACCATCTGGTACACTAGCATGTGAAGCAATGCAGAAATGCAAAATACTTGTAATGTAAAGTAACTAATTGCAGCCTTTACTTCACTAAATTAGGATCAGTGAGAGAAGAGTGCTGCCAGGTTACAACAGCTCCTAAATATGCCTATGTGTGTTTAAAAGCCTTGACTCATTGAAAATGGATTTGGCCCCTGCATGCATTACATTTACGGTATGTTGTAATTGCTTGCAGCAGTCATTGCCTTTAAAGTAGATGTAAACCTTAACTAAATGAAATTTAGTTTATGTTAAAGCACTGTGTGTCATTAATAACTTTTTAAAATAATATACTTATTTTTACCTTTTTTCTCCTTTTCGCTGCCTGGGCCTTTTTTTTTTTTTTTTAACACAGTAAAATGCACATTTTTGTCCTGAAAATTACTTAAAACTCTCAGAGCATTATATATTTTCTGAAAGACATAGCACTCATTTTAGTGTAAACAAACGCAATATAATACCATTTTTTTTTTCAAATATTAAAGATAAGGATGAGTCAAATAAATCGATTCCAGGTAGCTCATGCCTCAAAATTGCACACCCAAGAAATAATAAAAACTACAGTATGCAAAACTGCCTAACGAGTCACCAATTCGGAATGAACAGTAAATGATGGCTTTAACATTATTGCTTTCACACCGGCGGTTATAGCAATTTTAAATGTGTGGAAAAAAATGTTTTTGTTATGTATAAGCATCTGACGAATGCTTTTGGGCTTGTACATGCATTTACATGGAGCTTTAAAGAAATGTAGTGTTTTTTGTTTTTATTAAACACTTTTTTTAACATTTTGCTTGTTTCAACTTAACACTATTGCTATCCCAAGGGGGCTAATAAGCCCCCATACATAATAGCATAGTACAGCTGATGGGCTTAACCACTTCAGCCCTGGAAGGTTTTACCTCCTTCATGACCAGGCCATTTTTTGCTTTTTAGCACTGCACTGTTTTAACTAGTAATTGCACAATCATGCAATGCTGTACCCAAACAGAGCTTTTTTTGGTGGTATTTGATCACCACCTGTTATATATATATATATATATATATATTATATATTTGAAAGAGACAGAACATTTTGAAAAACAAAACTATATTTTTTACTGTCTGCTATAAAGCACATCCAATTAAAAAACAAAATGTAAAGTCAAATTTCTTTAGAAATTTTGGCCAAAATGTGTTTGGTTACATGTCTTTGGTTAAAAAAAAAAAAAAATAGTCTGGGTACATGCTCAAATTCTTAATAGTCCAACATTTCATAAACATCAGACTACCAGTACATTAGCCACTTTGCTGCTTTTTCTTGTTTGAAGTCCAATGACTGCCCACCTCTACAGGTGCTTCTCATAAAATTAGAATATCATCAAAAAGTGTATTTTTTTCAGCTTAGGGAAGCATGAAGTGCTTTAGAATTTCCTGATAGAGGGCTGCACTGACTTTGGACTTGATAAAACACAGTGGACCAAACCCAGCAGATGACATGGCTCCCCAAATCATCGTTGACTGTGAAAACATCACACTGGACCTCATGCAACTTGGATTCTTTGCCTCCACTCTTCCTCTAGACTCTGGGGCCTTGATTTCCAAATGAAATGCAAAATTTTCCAGTCAGTGATGATTTGGGGAGCCATGTCATCTGCTGGTGTTGGTCCACTGTGTTTTATCAAGTCCAAAGTCAACGCAGTCCTCTACCAGGAAATTCTAGAGCATTTCATGATTCCCTCTGCTGACCAGCTTTATGGAGATGCGGATTTCCTTTTCCAGCAGGACTTGGCACCTGCCCACACTGCCAAAAGTACCAATACCTGGTTTAATGATCAAGGTAATACTGTGTTTGATTGGCCAGCAAATTAACCTGACCTAAACTTCATAAACAAACAGTCTGTGAGGTATTGTCAAGAGGAAGATGAGAGACACCCAACCCAACAATGTAGATAAGCTAAAAGCAACCTGGGCTTCCATAACCCCTCAGCAGTGCCACAGGCTTATCGCCTCCATGCCACACCACATTGATGCAGTATTTCATGCAAAAGGAACCCCCAACTAAGTATTGAGTACATACTATACTGTACATGGACATACTTTTCAGTAAAACAACATTTCTGTATTATAAAATCCCCCCTTTTTTTTTATTGGTCTTATGTAATATTCACATTTTTTTGAGGTACTGAATTTTGGGTTTTCACTAGCTGTAAGCCATAATCATCAACATTAAAAGAAAGAAATGCTTGAAATATATCACTCTGTGTGTAACACAGCTATATAAAATTTATGAGTTTCATTTTTTTAATTGAATTACTAGAATAAATTAAACTTTTAGATATTTTATGAGATGCACCTGTATATTACTTTGGTATATACCTTTAGAACAGTTAGAGCATCTAAGAATTAAATGTGGATAGTGTGCAGGTACCACATTACTTTGATTGAGATATAGGCAGCTAAAACAGACATACTATTTCAAAATACTTATGCATACCTTCTAAAACACAGAAGCCTGCTTTAACAGTGCATTGAGGTGCACGTTGTCCATTATGCATATACAAATATAGTCCCTTCTATGTGAGTGAGCACGTAATCTTCAAATGACATCACCAAGGCACTAGCAGCACTTTCCTGCCCCTCTAGTTTAAAACTGACATTGTAAATGCCAACATAATCATCTGAACAGAATATTTTGCTTTAGGGTTCTGGAAGAGGCAAACACACAATGCTCAGCTGTCTATCAAAATCATCTCCTACATGTTTCTAATTGCTGCATAACGCTTCACCACCTTCATAATATACATACACAGCCAGTTCCTTATTAATATGATCCAGGTTAGGGCTTCAGCACAGTAAGGCCAAAAAAAAAAAGTGGCTCAATATACATTAAAATTACCTATTATTCGCGTCAACGTCTCTAGTTTTCAATATTTATTGTACCTAGGCATTATAGATTAATTTTTTTTTTACAGACAACATTTAAAAATTCACGACAATCGTGTTTATGCCCAATGTAGTGATACTTTTCATTTCTGAAAATACACATTCAGATAGAAGGGTCCTCAGGCCGGGGTTTGTTACACCAGCCGTAACTGACAAAGGCTCTGTGAATTATTTTTTAAAATATTGGCAACATTGGCCTTACCACCATTCTACTGCTATCTCCTCTTGTGTGGATAACCTTATGTTAGTTCATTCAGACCTCTGGATAACACGGACTTGTATCCGTATTAATCCAATGGTGCTTTTGAAATCTGTAGGATACAAAAATAACCGAGAAGTCTATATGCTTTAGCACCCAAGTAAAGGGAAAGAACAGCCTTAATGTCCTCAAAACAAGGTTTTGCTTACGGCTTTGCAGCTGATGGGTGATCAAAGCTGTAACATGAGAAAAAAAAAAAAAAGCAGAGTACACTGGCATAATGTATCATACAAATAAAATCAACGTATTAAAAAAAGGCATTAAAACCACTCACATATGTAAATGAGTCATGCACTTTTTCTCATCATTGTCTGCTGGTGTGAGAGTGAACAGCCACATAAAGATTCACACCAACATCTACGGATATCACAACACACCCACTACTTTAATCGTCCAGGTGACCTGCTGACATGTTTCAAGATGCGTGCCTTCATTATCAGAGCGCCTGAATGGGTAATTATTCTTAGCTTGATATACTATTGCCAATTAGAATATCTGTATATTAGAAGCAGTGTTGGGGGTAACTAGTTACAAAGTAACTGATTACAGTAACTACATTACATTTTTTGGTAACTTAGTAATGTAACTAGTTACAATACTAATATTGGTAACTACACTACTTTACTAGGCTATAGGAGGTAACTACACTACTTTACTAGACTATAGGAACGCGCTTTCCTGTGTTACCCAAGCCGTGCGATACAATCGTTATTTCGAAGAATAGAGAGGGATGAAGTTTATGACTTTTTGTTGCACTTTATGTTTTATTCTGTTTTATCAGGTTTTGTTCTCATGTTTCCCAAAGCCTGTGTTTATACAATAAACTCTATGCAGAAAGAGTGTCATATATCTTCTTCTACACGGTCAATTAAGAAAGAGGAAAGTAAAGTAATAAGTAGTGAAGTTACTTTTCAAATGCAGTAACTAGTAAAGTAATCTCATTACAATTTACAGAAGTAACTAGTTACATTTTTTGAGCAACTACCCCAACACTGATTAGAAGCATATTCCCAAAGACCACCCTGCTGCTCGTCTAATATATATATATATATATATATATACACACATATACATATATACACACACACACACACACACATATATACACACACACACACACACACACACACACCCGCCTCTCATAAAATTAGCATATCATCAAAAAGTTAACTTATTTCAGTAATTCAATTAAAAAAAGCAAAACTTATATTTTATATAGTTGCGTTACACAGTGATATTTCAAGCATTTCTTTCTTTTAATTTTGAGGATTATGACTTACAGCTACTGAAAATCCCAAAAATTCAGTATCTCAGAAAATTAGATTACAAAAAGCATGTATGTATAAGTATGTACTCTTTGATCGCCTATGGGAGCAGCCGGAACGCCCCCTGAATGTTTCTCCAGAAAACCGGCAGAAACGGTAAGCACCGGTGAGCGCCAGGGGAGCCATTCTGAATGCTTTCAAGAGAAAGCAAGCCGCCGGCTGCAAAAAATGATACTGGGGTTATGACTGATCTCTTTAGCCACAATCCCGGTAAACCACATATACGTATACATACGTATTGTGGTCTGCAAGTGGTAAACGACATTATATTACTACGTGCTGTATACTAAGATGGCTATAGTAACAAGTCTTAAGTGAGATCCTGTATTTGACCAAACAAGTGTTTTATTCATGGTTTCATCTCGAACTACAATAAAAAATTTGCAAGTTTATGTACATTTTTTCTTTGGTCAATATTTAGGACTTTAACCACTTGCCGACCAGTCACTGGGACTGTACTGCGGCAAAGTGGCTTGATTCCGTCCAGCGACATAGACCTACGTCGCTGGACTCCTCCCGTTGTGGGCGGCGCTCGCGCGCCCCGCCGGAGGCTCACTCCCTCTGTTTTCAATCACAGCGGGAGTCGGGCCAGGGGAGGAGCAGCGGCGATCGCCGCCGCTCTTCCCCGATCGTCGGGGAATCGAGTCTGGAGATCCTCCCGCTTGTGTAAACAGAGCGGGCGGATCTCCTAAGTGACAAACAGTGACAGATTTCAGGGTTCAGCATAGCTGAACATGCAATCTGTCCCTGTGTCACTCAGTCACCTTCCTTCACACACGTCAGTAAGCACCAGGCATACATTAACCCCTCCCTCTCCAATAAAATTAACCCCTTCCCTGCCAGTGTCATTTTTACAGTAACAGTGCATATTTATAGCACTGATTACTGTAGAAATGTCACTGGTACCCCTAAAAGTGTCAAAAATGTCAGTCAAGGGTCCGATCTGTCCGCCGCAATGTCGCAGTCCGACAAAAAAAAAAATCGCAGATCGCCGCCATTACGCGTTAAAAAAAAAAAAAAAAAAACACCAAAAATGACAGAAATCTTTCCCTTAGTTAGTAAACGCAATAACTTTTGCACAAATCAATCAAAATACGCTTATTGTGATTTTTTTTTACCAGACATAGGTAGCAGAAAACAAATTGGCCAAAAATTTTAAAAAAATTAGATTTTTACATTTTTTTTGGGGGAGATGTGAAAAATATTGTCATTTTTTCAAAATTTACGCTCTTTTTTTGTTTATAGCGCAAAAAGTAAAAATCGCACAGGTGATCAAAGAAAGCTCTGTTTGTGGGAAAAAGGATGTAAATTTCGTTTGGGTACGGCGTCGCGCGACCGCGCAATTGTCAGTTAAAGTCACACAGTGCCGAATCGCAAAAAGTGGCCCAGACACAAAACAGCAAAATCCTCCGGTGGTAAAGTGGTTAAAGACTCACTCTGTTCCTTTTGTTATAATTTCACAGCCACTGGAAAATTTCAAGTTCGTTGCTGAACTAAAGTCAATCCGTCAGCCAAAACAGAATGGGTTAAACACAACCACATTGTCAGTATTGATCCACCCTGTGATAGGTAATGTGTTTTTTTACTTCCCGATATTGTTTTATTCAAGCAAGAAAAGTAATATAATCTGTTTGTCAATAACATATTATAAAACTGAGAAGCTGGAGCAGCCTTTTCCAATATGCAGGTTTAATATAATTTACCCAATTGCAAGTGTGATTGTAAACCTGTAACCTGCCCTCCTATGTTCAGACATTGGCTGCTATAGACTTCTTAATTAAAGGCCAGCACCAGCCAAAATTTGTTTTCTCTTTTTATTAGTCTTAGATTGATTTGGGAATGGTTATAATGTCTGCCAGATTTTTAGAACTATAGTAATAATTTTCTGTCTCCATCTAGGATGTACCTTCTTTCCCTGTTCTGTCTGATACCTTTCACATAGACAAGAACTAGGAAAATCTCCCTCATAGAACAGACACTGGGCTCAATTCACAAATCCAGTAAACCCCCCTCCATTGCGGGGGTTACGTTCCGGACCCAGCCGCGAAAAGTGAAAATCCGTGAAATAGAAAAACCCTATTAAAATGCATTGTAGGCATGTTTTTTTTACTGTCACTGTACGTGTAGAAGCATTTTAAGGTCTTTAAACACACTTTTAAAACAAAAGAAACTCATTTAAACACATAAAAGATACTGAGAGACATAGCAAAATAAAATTAAAAAAAAAAAACGCAATATACCGGGACCGCAAAAACTGAACCGCGATGGAGCGGGGGTTTACTGTAGTTATTTTACGCTTTAAAAATCGGAGATGAACGAACTCAGTGTTTTTTTTTTATAAGATTTTTACAATTCACAAAAAACGCTACTAGAATAAAGCATGAGTTATTTTACAGTATTAACCACTTGCCAACCACCAGTAGTACATACAGTATACTGCGGCAGGTTGGCTCTGTCCCGCGAAACGACGTAACGGTACGTCTCTTTGCGGGACTGCTAATGGGGGTGCGCCAATTGGCCAATTGGCCACAGGAAGAGCCAATCAGTGGGTCTGGTGGCTGTGATGGCCGCTGGTCACCCGCTATCGCTCCCTGTGGAGACAGAACGTCAGTCTGCCTATGGAAATACGGCAGACTGTTGTTCTGTCAGTAATAAACACAGAGATCCTGTGTTCCTCTTATTTAGGAACACAGGTCTCTGTGTTCATCCAGTGAATACAACCCCCACACAGTTACTAGAGACACATTTAACCCTTTGATCGCCCCTTGTGTTAACCCCTTCCCTGCCAGTGTCATTAGTACAGTAACAGTGCAAATTTTTAGCACTAATTACTGCAATAATGTTACTGGTCCCCCAAAATATGTCAAAAATGTCAGGTGTCCGATCTGTCCCCTGCAATATCGCAGTCCCGCTAAAAATTGCTGATCGCCATTACTAGTAAAAAATAAATAAATAAAAAGGACATATCTAGTTTGTAGACGCGATAACTTTTGCGCAATCAATATACACTTATAGGGATTTTTTTTTTACCAAAAATATGTAGCAGAATATATATTGGCCTAAAATTATGAAAAAATTTGATTTATTCATTTTTGTTATTGGGAATGTTATATAATAGAAAGTAAAACATTTTTTTTTTTTTAATTGTCACTCTTTTTTTGTTTATAGCGCAAAAAAAAAAGAAGAATTGCACAGGTGATCAAATACCACCAAAAGAAAGCTCTATTTGTGGGGAAGAAGAGACATCAATATTTGGGTACAGCGTCGCACGACTGCCCAATTGTCAGTTAATGTAACGCGGTGCTGTATCGCAAAAAATGGCTTGGTCATTAAGGGGGGTAAAACCTTCCGGTCCAGAAGTGGTTAAAATGTGAGGTATTTATCTCATGATGTGATATTTAGTGGGATGGATTAAGTAGAGAAGGATTTGAACCCCTGTCAGTTTTTAATGCTAAGATGTAAAATGGTTTAAATCGAAATATGTCAACTCACTAAGCCCCTGCGGTTTCTGCAGCATACTTATTAATAGCAAAGAAAAAAAGGTAACTGGAATACCAGTCATAGGGAAGCTGCTTTCACAGGACATAAGTGACATCCAGTGCATCCGGAAAGTATTCACAGCACTTCACTTTTTCCACATTTTGTTACGGTACAGCACATGTGTCAAACACTAAGGCCCAGGGGCCGAATCTGGCCCGACAGGCCATTTCAAGTGCCCCCTTCATCTCAGCAGTCGGCAGCTGAGAGAAGGACAAAAGTCCTCCTACAGATCTTACACCTATCTGTGCAGCAGAAGTACCCCTCTCCGCCTCCCCTTGTCTCAGCATTCAGCAGTCTCCAGCAGCTGACTCCAATCCTCCTCTGGTCCTCCTCCAGACCCTACACTTTATGCTTCCCAGCTCTGCCCCTTAAAGCAGTACAAGGTAACAGGGGTGCACTGTGATGTAGGGGAGGGTGGGGGACTCTTGACTTCTGATGGTGGGGGGGGGGCTCTTGACATTGGATGTAAGGGGGGGTGGGGTGCTCTTTACATTTAGTCTTACAGATACAACCGGCCCTTTTAGGGCAACCAAAATGCTGAAGCAGCCCGCAATGCAATTGAGTTTGACACCCCTGTGTTACAGCCTTGTTCCAAAATGGATTAAATTCATTATTTTCCTCAACAGTCAACAAACAATACTCCATAATGACAACGTGAAAGAAGTTTGTTTGGAATCTTTGAAAATTTACTAACAACAAAAAAATTCTACGTACATAAGTATTCACAGCTTTTGCTCAATACTTTGTTGAAGCACCTTTGGCACCATACAGCCTCAAGTCCTTTTAAATAAGATATTATAAGCTTGGCACACCTATTTTTGGGAAGTTTCTCCCATTCTTCTTTGCAGGACCTCTCAAGCTCCATCAGGTTGGATGGGGAGCGTCGGTGCACAGCCCTTTTCAGATCTCTTCAGAGATATTCAATCAGGTTCAAGTCTGGGCTCTGGCTGGACCACTCAAGGACATTCTCAGAGTTGTCCCATAGCCACTCTTTTGCTATCTTGGTTGTGTGCTTAGGGTCATTGTCCTGTTGGAAGATGACCCTTCGCCCCAGTCTGAGGTCCAGAGCGCTTTGGAGCAGGTTTTTATCAAGGATGTCTCTGCACATTTCTGCATTCCCCCCCAATCCTGACTAGTCTCCCAGTTCCTGCCACTGAAAAACATCCCCACAGTATAATGCTGCCACCACCATGCTTCACTGTAGGGATGGTATTGGCCAGGTAATGAGCGGTGACTGGTTTCCTCCAGACATGACACTTGCCATTCAGGCCAATTTTTGTTTCATCAGACCAGAGAATTTTGTTTCTCATGGTCAGAGTCCTTCAGGTGCCTTTTGGCAAACTCCAGGCGGGCTGTCATGTGCCCTTTACTGAGGAGTGGCTTCCTTCTGGCCACTCTACCATACAGGCCTGATTGGTGGAGTGCTGCAGAGATGGATGTTTTTCTGGAAGGTTCTCCTCTCTCCACAGAGAAATGCAGAAATGCTGGTGCTCTGTCAGAGCGACCATCGGGTTCTTGGTCATCTCCCTGACTAAGGCCCTTCTCCCCGATCGCTCAGTTTGGCTGGGCGGCCCACTCTAGGAAGAGTCCTGGTGGTTCCAAACTTCTTCCATTTATGGATGAAGAAGGCCACTGTGCTCATTGGGATCTTCAATGCTGCAGAGATTTTTCTGTACCCTTCCCCAGATCTATGCCTCCATACATTCCTGTCTCGGAGGTCTACAGACAATTCCTTGGACTTTGTGGCTTAGTTTGTGCTCTGATGTGCATTGTTAACTTTGGGACCTTATATAGACAGGTGTGGGCCTTTACAAATCATGTCCAATCAACTGAATTTAACACAGATGGACTCCAATCAAGTTTGTAGAAACATCCCAAGGATGATCAGTGGAATACAGGCTGTGAATACTTATGGTACATGTCATTTTTTGCATATTTTATTTTTAATAAATTTGCAAAGATTTCAAAAATGTTGTCATTATGGGGTATGGTTTGCAGAATTTTGAGGAAAATAATTAATTTAATCAATTTTGGAATAAGGCTGTAACAAAACAAAATGTGGAAAAAGTGAAGCGCTGTGAATACTTTCCGGATGCACTGTATCAAACACAACCAAGTTAAATTAAGTAAATACAAAATATCTTTATAATTTTAAATATGGAGTGAAAATAGTATCAAAAAACCCCACACATATATAAATACCCTTCTTCCACCAATAAAAAGACAATGTTGTCATTGGGGAGATTTCCCTTCACTTCCGGTCACAAAAAATGAGGAAATCCCTACAAATAAGGTCACCAGAACAAGTGTCCCCATTAGAAGATTTCCCCTCTATTGCTTTTCGTTTATTTTAAGTTTCAATAGCAATAGTAAACAGGACAAACAGAGAGGGTGAATCTTCCTAACAGGGTCACAGACAACAATGAAAACTGACAGGGATTCTAATCCCACTCTACTCTATCCAAAACAAAAAAAAGTTCTGCCTTTAGTTATACTTTAAGTAAATCAACTCCAATGTTTCTGTGTTTTTCCATATTTAGGTTTCTATGCATTACTGTTGAGACAACTGATATAAAAAGGTATATTGGCTATTATTTTTTACATTACTTACATACCTCATGCCTGAGCCATTACTTCTTTAAAGTGATTGTAAATGATTACCTTGTAAAACAAACCAACCATTCAGTTTAAAATAGAAATGAAAGGCAAAACATTTTGTATAGATAAAAAAAAAAAAAAAAAAACAACAAAACATTTGTTTTTCCCTTTAAGTGATCATATTCTCTCTGTTCTCAGCTGCATAAGAGCTGGGGGAAGGAGAAGCAGCAGGACACTGAGCTGTGAAGCGGGGGCATGTTAGGGAAAGTCTGATCATTGGAAGAGAGCACACAGAGTTCCAAGCATAGCTAGAGAGCTCACCATGCTGTGTTGTCCTGCTTAGTGTGGTCAGTTTTTCCTTTTAAAAAGGAAAGCAGAGGACTAGCAGGAACATCAGGGATTTTACACAAAAGGAAACAATAGAGTACAGCAGGCCCGGACTGGGACATAAAATAGGCCCGGGCATTTTAGGCTGAGCAGCCCATGTTTTTTTTTTTTTAAACAAAATGACCAATGATGAACAACTACCGGTTTCTCTATGTTTTTTAGTTATATTTAGCCTGCACACCCATGCGATCCGATTCTGCAAATCGCACTGTGTTTTGAAAACCGATTGCGGGGTGTCGTTAACCTAACATACACTCCGCAATCTGTTTGCATGGACGGGTTGCTATTTAGATGCAGTCCGCATTTAGTGTGAACCCAGGCTAAGAGATAATGGTAATTTTAGGGTACATTAAAAATATATTACCAAATTTTTTGGTAAAATATAAAAGATGAGTTTGTGTCAAGTAAATAAATACACAACATGTCAAACATTAAGACTATGCATGCCTCGAAAATAGCAACACATTTCAGTACCCTATATTTTCCATAGGCAAAACTATAAAAGATCATAGAGGTCATCAGTTCAGAGTTAACCATGAATAATGATCCTATAATTATTGCTCTCATTCCAGTGTGCAGGGTCATATATTACACGTGTAGTAAATCAAGGTTTTTGTTCACAAGCGCTCCCAAAATGTGTATGTAGTTTCTTATGGTATTGGTGGGATAGGGATGACATCAGTAGCAGTGGTGGTAGTGGGGATAGGGATGACATCAGTAGCAGTGGTGGTAGTGGGGATAGGGATGACATCAGTAGCAGTGGTGGTAGTGGGGATAGGGATGACATCAGTAGTGGTGGTAGTGGGGATAGGGATGACATCAGTAGCAGTGGTGGTAGTGGGGATAGGGATGACATCAGTAGTGGTGGTAGTGGGGATAGGGATGACATCAGTAGCGGTGGTGGTAGTGGGGATAGGGATGACATCAGTAGCGGTGGTGGTAGTGGGGATAGGGATGACCTCAGTAGTGGTGGTAGTGGGGGGGATAGTGGGATCCAGGAAAGGGGTGGCAGTGGGAGCGATGGTGGGATCCAGGAGAGGGATGGCGTGGGTGGGACGGTGGGATCCAGGAGAGGGATGGCGGTGGGAGGGATGGTGGGATCCAGGAGAGGGGTGGCAGTGGGAGGGATGGTGGGATCCAGGAGAGGGGTGGCAGTGGGAGGGATGGTGGGATCCAGGAGAGGGGTGGCAGTGGGAGGGATGGTGGGATCCAGGAAAGGGGTGGCAGTGGAAGGGATGGTGGGATCCAGGAGAGGGGTGGCAGTGAGAGGGATAGTGGGATCCAGGAGAGGGGTGGCGGTGGGAGGGATGGTGGGATCCAGGAGAGGGGTGGCAGTGAGAGGGATGGTGGGATCCAGGAGAGGGGTGGCGGTGAGAGGGATGGTGGGATCCAGGAGAGGGGTGGCAGTGGGAGGGATGGTGGGATCCAGGAGAGGGGTGGAAGTGAGAGGGATGGTGGGATCCAGGAGAGGGGTGGCAGTGAGAGGGATGGTGGGATCCAGGAGAGGGGTGGCAGTGGGAGGGATGGTGGGATCCAGGAGAGGGGTGGCAGTGAGAGGGATGGTGGGATCCAGGAGAGGGGTGGCAGTGAGAGGGATGGTGGGATCCAGGAGAGGGGTGGCAGTGAGAGGGATGGTGGGATCCAGGAGAAGGGTGGCGGTGAGAGGGATGTTGGGATCCAGGAGAGGGGTGGCAGTGAGAGGGATGTTGGGATCCAGGAGAGGGGTGGCAGTGAGAGGGATGTTGGGATCCAGGAGAGGGGTGGCGGTGGGAGGGATGGTGGGATGCAGGAGAGGGGTGGCAGTGAGAGGGATGGTGGGTTTCAGGAGAGGGGTGGCCGTGGGAGGGATGGTGGGATCCAGGAGAAGGGTGGCAGTGAGAGGGATGGTGGGATCCAGGAGAGGGGTGGCGGTGGGAGGGATGGTGGGATCCAGGAGAGGGGTGGCGGTGGGAGGGATGGTGGGATCCAGGAGAGCGGTTGCAGTGAGATGGATGGTGGGATCCAGGAGAGGGGTGGCAGTGGGAGGGATGGTGGGATCCAGGAGAGGGGTGGCAGTGGGAGGGATGGTGGGATCCAGGAGAGGGGTTGCAGTGGGAGGGATGGTGGGATCCAGGAGAGGGGTGGCGGTGGGAGGGATGGTGGGATCCAGGAGAGGGGTGGCAGTGAGAGGGATGGTGGGATCCAGGAGAGGGGTGGCAGTGGGAGGGATGGTGGGATCCAGGAGAGGGGTGGCAGTGAGAGGGATGGTGGGATCCAGGAGAGGGGTGGCGGTGGGAGGGATGGTGGGATCCAGGAGAGGGGTGGCAGTGGGAGGGATGGTGGGATCCAGGAGAGGGGTGGCGGTGGGAGGGATGGTGGGATCCAGGAGAGGGGTGGCAGTGAGAGGGATGGTGGGATCCAGGAGAGGGGTGGCGGTGGGAGGGATGGTGGGATGCAGGAGAGGGGTGGCAGTGAGAGGGATGGTGGGATGCAGGAGAGGGGTGGCAGTGAGAGGGATGGTGGGATCCAGGAGAGGGGTGGCAGTGAGAGGGATGGTGGGATCCAGGAGAGGGGTGGCAGTGAGAGGGATGGTGGGATCCAGGAGAAGGGTGGCGGTGAGAGGGATGGTGGGATCCAGGAGAGGGGTGGCGGTGGGAGGGATGGTGGGATCCAGGAGAGGGGTGGCAGTGAGAGGGATGGTGGGATCCAGGAGAGGGGTGGCAGTGAGAGGGATGGTGGGATCCAGGAGAAGGGTGGCGGTGGGAGGGATGGTGGGATCCAGGAGAGGGGTGGCAGTGGGAGGGATGGTGGGATCCAGGAGAGGGGTGGCGGTGGGAGGGATGGTGGGGTCCAGGAGAGGGGTGGCAGTGGGAGGGATGGTGGGATCCAGGAGAGGGGTGGCGGTGGGAGGGATGGTGGGATCCAGGAGAGGGGTGGCAGTGGAAGGGATGGTGGGATCCAGGAGAGGGGTGGCAGTGGGAGGGATGGTGGGATCCAAGAGAGGGGTGGCAGTGAGAGGGATGGTGGGATCTAGGAGAGGGGTGGCGGTGGGAGGGATGGTGGGATCCAGGAGAGGGGTGGCGGTGGGAGGGATGGTGGGATCCAGGAGAGGGGTGGCGGTGAGAGGGATGGTGGGATCCAGGAGAGGGGTGGCGGTGGGAGGGATGGTGGGATCCAGGAGAGGGGTGGCAGTGAGAGGGATGGTGGGATCCAGGAGAGGGGTGGCGGTGGGAGGGATGGTGGGATCCAGGAGAGGGGTGGCAGTGAGAGGGATGGTGGGATCCAGGAGAGGGGTGGCAGTGGGAGGGATGGTGGGATCCAGGAGAGGGGTGGCAGTGGGAGGGATGGGATGCCCTTTCCTTACCTTGCAGCCGGCCTTGGCTTGGGTGGTGTGTTGTTGTCTGCGGTGCGTGCGGCTGCAGAGCCAGAGACACTGTTCCCGCTTCTTCTCAACCCGACAGGCAGAAGGGGTTCCCTCTAGCTCCACCCCCTTCACAGTGAGACACGGTCACCTGGTCCACCCCTCCATAGCTACGCTGGGTGGCTGTGGAGCCGGCCACAGTGAGCGGCCAGCCCAAACAGTGCCTTAGAGTGACGGGGAGTCGGGGACATACCCGGGGCGGGCGGCTAGAATATGCGGTAGCGGCCGCCGGCCGGTAATGCGGCGGCCACCGGCCTGTAATGCGGCGGCTGGCCCTCTCCGCGGAATCGGCCGCGGAGAGGCCAGCGGCAACCGGCATCAGAGCGGAGGGACACTTCATGCGCCCGGAGCAGAGGCCTCGGCCCACCGGGCATATGGCCGGTCTGCCCTATGGCCAGTCCGGCCCTGGAGTACAGGATACTTTCTCAAACAAGTACATGGTACAGCAGCCACATATCAGGAATATGAAGTGTTGGGGTAACAAATGCTTTAACTCATGCATTCATGTATTTATTTATTTTCTTTAGTGAATTGACTTTAACACCATTTTATGAGGTATTTACCGAGCATTTTGACTTTTTGATGTGGTGATAATAAGGCTCCATGCACACAGGGCGTCATAAAAACGTGCTCCAAAGCTGTTTACATAACGCCGGGAAACAGCAGCTGTAAAAACGTGCTTTCCGTAGCTTTTTCTACTAGCGTTATTGCACGTTTGGCCACAGTAGCTGTTTTTTTCTGCCTCCATTCAAAATCAATGGTTCCCTATGGGAGCCTATTGATTTGAATGGAAGTCACACCGCAGGTCGGATCGGGGTGATCCGACTTGCGGTGCGACCTGCACTGTGAGAATCTTGAGGGGGAACTCCACGCCAAAATGGGGAAAAAAACGGCGTGGGGTTCCCCCCCAGGTTCCAAACCAGGCCCTTCGGATCTGGTATGGAATTTGAGGGTAGCCCCGCGCCGAAAAAACGGCGTGGGGTCCCCCCCAAAATCCATACCAGACCCTTATCCGAGCATGCAGTCCGGCATGCCAGGAAAGGGGAGGGGACGAGCGAGCGGCCCCACCCCCCCCTGGATCATACCAGGCCACACGCCCTCAACATGGGGGGGTGTGGGTGCTTTGGGGCAGGGGGGGCTCTGCACCCCGCACCTCAAAGCACCTTGCCCCCATGTTGATGAGGACAAGGGCCTCATCCCCACAACCCTGGCCGGTGGTTGTGGGGGTCTGCGGGCAGGGGGCTCATCGGAATCTGGAAGCCCCCTTTAACAAGGGGGCCCCCGATCCCGGACCCCCTCCCTATGTGAATGGGTATGGGGTACACTGTACCCCTACTCATTCACCCCATAAAATGCAGTGTATGGAAATAACGACAGGAGACGTTTTGGAAAATTTATTAAAAATCTTCATCCGGCTCTTGTCCTCTCCGGGGGTCTTCTGCTCTTTTGCTGTCCGCCCTTCTTGTCTTCTCCTCTCCGGGGTCTTCTGCTGTCTTCTGCTCTTTTGCTGTCCGCCCTTCTTGTCTTCTCCTCTCCGGGGGTCTTCTGCTGTCTTCTCCTCTCCGGGGGTCTTCTGCTGTCCGCCCTTCTGCTGTCCAATCTTCTTGTCTTCTCCTCTCCGGTCTTCTGCTGTCGGCTGTCGGCTGTCCTTCTTCCTCCGGTCCTCCTCCTCCGACGTCTTCAGCGATTATGCCGGCCTCTGCAGCTTATTATATAGCCATTAGGGGCGTGGTCGCCAGATGACGTCATCTGTGACACAATGGGGCGTGGTCTTCCGATGACGTCATCTGGCGACCACGCCCCTAATGGCTATATAATAAGCTGCAGAGACCAGAGGCCGGCATAATCGCTGAAGACGTCGGAGGAGGAGGACCGGAGGAAGAAGGACAGCCGACAGCAGAAGACCGGAGAGGAGAAGACAAGAAGATTGGACAGCAGAAGGGCGGACAGCAGAAGACCCCCGGAGAGGAGAAGACAGCAGAAGACCCCCGGAGAGGAGAAGACAAGAAGGGCGGACAGCAAAAGAGCAGAAGACAGCAGAAGACCCCGGAGAGGAGAAGACAAGAAGGGCGGACAGCAAAAGAGCAGAAGACCCTCGGAGAGGAGAAGACCCCTGGAGAGGACAAGAGCCGGATGAAGATTTTTAATAAATTTTCCAAAACGTCTCCTGTCGTTATTTCCATACACTGCATTTTATGGGGTGAATGAGTAGGGGTACAGTGTACCCCATACCCATTCACATAGGGAGGGGGTCCGGGATCGGGGGCCCCCTTGTTAAAGGGGGCTTCCAGATTCCGATGAGCTCCCTGCCCGCAGACCCCCACAACCACCGGCCAGGGTTGTGGGGATGAGGCCCTTGTCCTCATCAACATGGGGGCAAGGTGCTTTGAGGTGCGGGGTGCAGAGCCCCCCCTGCCCCAAAGCACCCACACCCCCCCCCATGTTGAGGGCGTGTGGCCTGGTATGATCCATGGGGGGTGGGGCAGCTCGCTCGTCCCCTCCCCTTTCCTGGCATGCCGGACTGCATGCTCGGATAAGGGTCTGGTATGGATTTTGGGGGGGACCCCACGCCGTTTTTTCGGCGCGGGGCTACCCTCAAATTCCATACCAGATCCGAAGGGCCTGGTTTGGAACCTGGGGGGGAACCCCACGCCATTTTTTTCCCCATTTTGGCGTGGAGTTCCCCCTCAAGATTCTCACAGTGCAGGTCGCACCGCAAGTCGGATCACCCCGATCCGACCTGCGGTGTGACTTCCATTCAAATCAATAGGCTCCCATAGGGAACCATTGATTTTGAATGGAAGAAAAAAAACGTATAACGTGGCTTAACGCACGTTAAGCAACGTTATGGAGCCTTATGGAGCCTTTAGCAGCGTCAGACGTTTTTTGCAGCTTGACGCTGGAGCTCCTGAACCCACAGTTCCTGGGTTTTTTTTGGAGCTGTAAAACGCCTATGCCACTTGGAGCTCCTAAAAGCTCTATGTGTGCATGAGGCCATAGAATAACATGGATGGGCGTTCTGCAGCTGCAAAAAAAAACATCTGACGCTGCTAACAGCAGCTGTAAAAACGTCCAGTGTGCATGAGGCCTAAATTTACATTTTTGGTCTGTGACAAAGAAAGTTTAAGAGAGATAAAGAGAAGTCTCCCAAATGCATATGAAAGTCGTCACATTTTAACCACTTCCCTCCATCGCTATAGCCGAAAGACGACTACGGGGCAGACTTACTTTGGACACAGCTGATCACAGATCGGGGTATAGGGCCAATAACATCGGCCCTTTACCACGTGATCAGCTGTGAACAATGACAGCTGATAACTATGTAAAGATAAGCCTGTTATTGGCATTCCTTTCCTTGTGCTGACAGCGTGAGAAGAGAACTGATACCCGGCTTGTGTGAAAGGGACATCTACACTGATAATCAACAACAGTGCCCACTCGTGCTGCCAATCAGTGCCTCCTCATCAGTGTCACCTAGCAGAACTGCCTAACATTACTGCCCATCAGTGCCTCTTCATCAGTGTCACCTAACAGAACTGCCTAACAGTGCTGCCCATCAGTGCCACCTATCATGAAAAAAGGACATCAATTTTATTTTGGTACAGTGTCGCACCACCGCGCAATTCTCCGTTAAAGTAGCGTAGTGCCGAATTACAAAAAATAGCTTGGTCATTAAGGGGGCAAATCCTTCTGGTCCAGAACTGGTTAAGTACCGTAGTTTGTCCCCATTCCACGAGTGTGCCCAATTTCCAAGCATGACATATCAGGTATCTATTTGCTCGGCGTAACATCATCTTTCACATTATACAAAAGAATGAGCTAACTAAGTTTAAGATTTAAGTTCCTCCTCCTCCGTGCCTAGAGCTCCCCCCACCCCCCTCTCTCTCTATCCCACCCACCCCCTCTCTCTCTCCTACTCTCCCTCTCTCGGCATTCAGCCCCTCTCTCTCTCCCCACCACTCTCTTTCACTCTCTCTCTCCCCCTCATCCCCTCTCTTTCTCATCCCCCCACCTCTCTCTTCCTCTCCCACCACCCTCGCTCTCATCCCCCCTCTCTCTCTCACCCCCCTCTCTCTCCCTCTCCCACCACCCTCTCTCTCTCTCACCTCACCCACCCCCTTTCACCCCCTCTCACCCCCCCCCCCCCTCTCGTGAGATCTCAGGGGTCCTTGCTGGGACTTAGGAGGGAGTCACATCCATTAAACACGAGGGGGTGGGGTAAATTTACATAGGAGGAGGAGGGCGGGCACCCAATGTTAGTCATGCCTAGGGCAGCACAAAACTAAAATACACCACTGGCCACGCCTGCTTTACCATAAAGCCCTAGAACAAAACCTGTAGCCTGAAAGGCACGTGTGGCCCTTTGGCTCTTCTTGTGCACCACTCAGGGATTTTACAGACAGTAGTCTGTTTTCTTTATCTAGGTGCTTACTCAAGCCAGTGAAAGAAAAATATTCTTTAGACTACGTTCCCGTATTTAAAGGGTTTGTTTTTTTTTCTGACACGCTATCTCAGTTTTCCAACGCTGTCCATCCCTTTTCTCTTTTTATGCTTTTAGATTAGATCTTAAGGAATTTTTAAACAGGGTGTTGAAGGCATGAATGTGTAAGCATTGGCTTTTAAAGTGGCTGTAAAACCTGAGATTTATAATGGTCTCCTAACATGTCTTCAGTCTATGACTATCTCCTCATGTCCCCATCCTTCAACAACTACAAGGGCATGTTTGGTAATGCATAGGGGCTAGTTTACTAAAACTGTAGAATTCATAATTTGGTGCAGCTCTGCAGAGAAACCAATCAGCTTCCAGCTTGTTCAATCAGCTTAATTGAACAAGCTGAAGTTAGAAACGGATTGGCTACCATGCACAGCTGCACCAGATTTTGCAATATCCAGTTTTAGTTAATCAACCCCATAGTCTCTAACCATCTCCTGTAGCATATCTGAAATCTAACCAACTTCTATTGCATTTCTGTAGGGTTTTACAGCTTTTTGTATTATATTTATCTAATATTATGTGAGGAGCCGTACCTGGGGCCCCCTCTCTGAAGTAGATTGACTACCACTGCCATAAAAGGCTATATGTGGGGGGGCTCACACATTTTAGAGCCCTTCAGATTCTATCATATTACACCCAACTCCGCTACCACTACAAAAACACCATACTGGCATTGTCAGTCAGGAGCTTCACTTGAGGCTGCCCCCTACTGCCATAAAGGCTGCATGGGGCGTAGCTATACATTTCAGAGCAATAACCCACCTCCACTACTACTACAGAACATCAGGACACTGACATTGTTGTACAACCTCCTCTAGTCCAACTAGGTACCAAAGAACCATAAGAGGCCTTCAGGTCAGATCATCTTTACCAGGGGAGTAGGAAGCAAATAATGGCGCTATGAGGCTGGATCTGTCAATACTTAACTACTTAAATAAAAAATTAAAGAAAAAAAAAGAAACAAGGTTCTCTGCATTAAAACTGAAAGTAGAGAAATCAGCTTGATGTGTCAGATGACATGTGAATAACATTGTCAGTAACCGTACCTCAGCTCCATGTTGTGTTTACACAAAACAGAAAAAAATCTCACTAATTGTAGCTGACTTGTATATTCGGGATTTGGCGTTTTTATATAAATGAAAAGATAAAATCCTTCTGATTTTCTTTCAGCGGTTTTTGGCTTTTTATATGTGAATTGAAACTAAGACATTGACATTTTTTAAAATCATGCTGGTACCTAGTAAGACCGGTGATGATGATTTTGAGAGTCTGGTGATAGTACCGTATTTATCGGCGTATAACACGCACCTAAATTTTAGGGCAGAAATTTCAGGAAAAAAAGCTGAAATTTAAAAAAAAACAGCTTTGAACTCAGAACATTTTTTAAAAATTAAATGTAGTCTTACCAGTGCCCACGAATGCAGCCTCATCAGCGCAGTGTCCTTAAATGCAGCTTCGCCAGTGCAGTACCCATACATGCATCGCCAGTGCCCATACATGCAGCCTCGCCAGTGCCCATACATGCAGCCTCGCCTACACCAGTGCCCATAATTGCAGCCTCACCAGCACCAGTGACCATAATTGCAGCCTCGCCAGCGCTGTGCCCATACATGCAGCCTCACCAGCGCAGTGCCCATACATGCAGCCTTGCCAGCACAGTGCCCATACATGCAGCCTCGCAAGTGCCCATAATTGCAGCCTCGCCAGCGCCAGTGCCCATAATTGCAGCGTCGCTAGCACCAGTGCTCATACATGCAGCCTCGCCAGTGCCCATACATGCAGCTTCGCCAGTGCCCATACATGCAGCCTCGCCAGCGCAACTATACAAATCACTTGTCCAGAAAGCAGCGCCGAGAAGTAGAAGGGGGCGGGCGGCACCAAGGAGAAGGAAGGGCGCGCTGTCATTGGAAGTCCCGGTGCCTATGATTGACGTCGGCATAGGAGGCGGGACTTCCAATAACAGCGCTTCCTCCCTTCTCCTCGGCGCCGCCCGCCCCCTTCTACCTCTCGGCGCTGCTAGTGCTTTCTGGACTTTTTTTTTCTTATATCGGCGTATAACACGCACTGCTACTTTTTTCTACATTTTTAGGAGGAAAAAGTGCATGTTATACGCCGATAAATACAGTATATATATTTGACAATTCATCTGTACAGTAAAACCTTGGATTGCGAGCATAATTCATTCCCGGGAAACATGCTTGTAATCCAAAACACTCATATCAAAGCGAATTTCCCAATAAGAAATAATGGAAACTCAGATGATTTGTTCTTCAACAATTTATTCATAAGTCTTTCAGTTTTATAGTCCATATAAAAAGATTATAGTAATGTGATGGGTTGTGTAACCATAAAATGTCCATGCACAAATGGCGCCTCCACGAGGGGATTAGAAGCAAAATTCAGAAGTAGCTACAGAGTATAAAAGAAAAGAGGTGCCTTTAAGTGTAGCAATATTGTTACATTTAATGAAGGTACAACATTTAGCTACTGACATGGATGATGCTTAAAAGAGGCACATCGAAGAATGCAGGCACCCGGGGTAAAGCTGTCCACAGACCTTCCTCCGCACCGTTGGCTCTCAACACCGTCAGTCTTCAATTGTGAACGGGAATACCCTGCAGTAGAGTGATCTGAAAGCGAGGCTTGAAGCGCACGTGGAGCGCAGCGTTGAAGGGATGACGTCGATGACGGTGCGGAGGGCAGTCTATGTGCACAGCTTTACCCCGGATGCCTGCATACTTAGATGTGCCTGTTTTAATTGTCAAACACGAGTTGCTAAATGTTGTACCTTCATTAACCAAAAGAAGATGGAAGGTGGAGAAAAGAAAACCACAATAACTGCAGCGAAGAGGGGGGTGGCGCGATGGAGAGGAGGAAACTTGCCAGGAAGGGTGGAGTACCACTTTAATCAGCTGCACATATTGACCATCCTTTTACTGCCTGTTGGCCACTTAAATAGTGCTAAAGGCAGCCAGACAGGTCACTACTGGCACAACCCGGTTCAACAAAAGTCAATTGTTCCATTGATTTAATAAATAAGCCAGGTGGTAAAAACTCAACCAAAAAGTGTCTGCAGCCACTGTTTGGGTATTCCGATAGCTGTCCGTGTCGACTATCATAATACAATACTCATCATAAATGGAGCAAGCTGCTAAATTCCATACAGCATGGTTGCATGGGGCAACTTTACCCATTCAAAAGTTTCAATTCACAATGTGAAGCTTACACAGGGCTGAAGGCTCTCTACCTGCCCCAAACAATAGCGCTGGAGGGCCAATATACAAGTACCTTCATGTGGAAGAAAGGCGAGTGAGTCCTACCTGGAGAGAAATATCAATGCCAAATGGAGTAGCACAGTAGTGAACAGAAGTATAAGCAGCTGGTGGGGCTTTTCTTATAGTGAACCAATTCTCTTTAAGTATTAGAGCAATAGGAGTTGCAGGAGAAAAGCTTATTTGAAACTGGTCAACTCATGGTATCTGAAGCCCTTTCTCATCATACTGTAGCTCTGTTTTTCTTGCACATTACTTACCCCAGAGAATACAGTATCTAAGATAAGAGGAGACAGGGTCTGCCATGTGCTGCTGGGATGGGCTATAGTGAGGAGAACCAAGCTGTAATGGGGTAAAGAAGGGCTTTGGAGGCCACACACATACAATATATACTTTGCCAGCTTTATTCTAAAAACTCCTCACAGGTGTAATTACGCAGTATTGCATAGTTGCCAACATTTAAAAAAAATTTCCAGGGACTCTTTGCAGCACAGCTATCAATTACCACACCCACTTCCCTGAAGCTCCGCCCACTCTGCATAATTAATCTTGCCTAGATTATAGAGTCTACTCATTATAGAGAGAATTACAGGAAATTAAAAAGGGAATTTCAAACTTAAGGCCAAAGTAATAGAGTCGGAACAATTCTCCCATTCAGCTGCACTACTTCTGCGTTACATTTATGGGCAGCCCGATTAACGGGCGCTTCCAGGGACAATATAAATTAACTGGGACAGGCTCCTATTTGCAGGGACTGTCCCAGGAAAAAAGGGACAGTTGGCAAATATGGTATTGTATTACCCCCTATAATTCTATCTTAGACTCATACCATCTCCTTGAGAGTGCTCTACTTTACAGTTAAAACATGATCAATCTGAGCTTTGAACAACACTTAACACAAGGGTCAATATACATTGCATTCTGGTTTGTGTGGTTTTACCTCCTACCTTCCACTAAAAATCTCTGACCACAGCCATGTTTAAAACCCGTGAGTACCATGGACAAAGCACTTCAACATACATATATATCTTATATAAAGCTCGTCCAAGCTTCTCTCATGGCGATGCGTGTGGATGGCATGATGATGAATTGCTAACATAACTCCACTTCCCATCAAATCATCTGAGAGTGAAATCCAGCTAACACGATCCGTTGGAGAACATGATGTTATAGGATATCGATACGGGCTGTAATGGGCAGAGATGATAGATTATATACTCCATCTTCCCAGCATGCTCTCTGTGATGTCAGCATCTCATGCAATTTTAAAGCGCAATCTTGCCCCATATTAACTTTGCCTCAGGCCATAAGTAGCACTGAGAGCTGCGTGGTCTAAAATGAAATCCTGAACCGTCCTAATATTAAACACACAAGTAATCCACAGAATCTGGAGGCAGGGAATGCTATAGAGCTTTTCTGTAGCCGCCTGTTTATGAGATGTAAGTGCAATGCACAACTGTCAATCACGAGCAGCTTGACTGACTTACTGTGGGATAATGCTCCTCGACTGAATTATTCAGGACTGCCTGAGGACTGTGTTGCTGTCAGTCTTATAGAGTCCAAGTGACAAATGTATTTTTTTTTTTTTACCTAAATGAAACCCTACCTTTTTTCTAGGGAAGAAATCTCATCCAAGTCCGCTTTATAAATCTTGTGAAACCTGTATTACACCTTTCAGAATCTTAATTGCTTCAGTTTTGTAGATATTAAGTCTAATGTGTGTTGCTTAAAACTCCAATTGATAAACTAGATTACCAAAAGTATTAGGACGCCATGCCTTTACACGCACTTGAACTTTAATGGCATCCCAGTCTTAGTCCGTAGGGTTCAAAATTGAGTTGGCCCACCCCTTGCAGCTATAAGAGCTTCAATTCTTCTGGGAAGGCTGTCCACAAGGTTTAGGAGTGTGTCTATGGGAACATTTGACTATTCTTCCAGAAGAGCGTTTGTGAGGTCAGTCACTGATGTTGGCTGAGAAGGTCTGGCTTGCAGTCTCCGCTCTACTTTATCCCAAAGGTGTTCTATCAATCAGGTTGAGGCAGGCCAGTCAAGTTCTTCCACCCCAAACTCGCTCATCTATGTCTTTAAAGACCTTGCTTTGTGCACTGGTCCAAATCATTTGGTGGAGGGGGTTTTATGGAGTGGGGTAGTTTTACAGGGGTTGGGCTTGATCCCTTAATTTCCAGTAAACGGAACTCTTAAAGAGGAGTTCCGGCCTCTACCACTTTGGGCCATCCGCTTGCTGACAATCACTTGAAAAAGAAATGGATGGTCCCAATTTTTTTTTGTTTACTTACCTTGTTATTGAAGAAAATATACTTAACTTTCTTCCACTTCCTCCCTCTGCTTGCATTGACTCCTGGGAGCTGAACGTCATCACTCCCAGGAATCAATGCGCCTGCACCGGCCCCGCTCGTCAGTTCCGGTGCAGGGGTGTCATTCCCTGCTAAACAGCTTATGGGCATGCCCAGAAGCTGTGCAGGGATTCCGCGCCTGCACCGGAACTGACGAGCGGGGCCGATGCAGCGCATTCTGGGACCGAACAGGACAAGGAAGAGGATGCTCTGGCTTCAGCCGCCCACACCTGAGATGGCAGCGCTGGACAAGACATTTTCAAGGTAAGTATTTCTTCTAAAAGGTAAGTGCAACCTGGGACAGTTCAGAGGCTATCTATTATGAAATGCACTAGCCCTGACTGTCCCGGGGGTATTTTTATCTAAAAAAAAAACTTTTCCGAGGCCGGAACTCCGCTTTAAGGCTTCAGAATACCAAGACATTTTTATGCTCCAACCTTGTGGGAACAGTTTGGGGATGGCCCCTTCCTGTTCCAACACAACTGTGCACCAGTGCACAAACAAGGTCCGTAAAGACATGGATGAGTGAGTTTGTGGAGGCCAGTCAAGTTCCTCCATCCCAGAGTCCTGATCTCAACATGATAGAAGAGCTATGTCTTCTCATCCAACATCTGTGCATGACCTCACAAATGCGCTTCTGGAAGAATGGTCACACATTCCCATAGACACACTCCTAAACCTTGTGGACAGTGCCTTCCCAGCAGTGTTAATTTTGGCAGCAAATTTCAATTTAGTTTTAGTCTTAGTCTTAGGACTAAAATGGCATTTTAGTTTTAGTCCTATTTTAGTCTTCTGCAAGTGTTTTAGTTTTAGTCGTATTTAGTCGACTAAAACTCCAGTATATTTTAGTCGACTAAAACGCCCTACATTTTAGTCGACTAAAAGTCATTTTAGTCATCTATAATCAAATGGGTGTAGTTCAATTGTAATTTGTAATGCATTATTTAAGCATTTCTCTACAATTTCCAAACTCATTATATACTACTGCTGGTCCTGGAGTGAAAAATCGAATATGTTATTATTTATGCTTTGAGCATGCACCAGTGTTAATTTTTGGCAGCAAATTTCGATTTAGTTTTAGTTATAGTCTTTTGACTAAAATGCCATTTTAGTTTTAGTCGTATTTTAGTCTTAAGACTAAAATGCCATTTTAGTTTTAGTCGTATTTTAGTCATCTGAATTGTGTTAGTCGACGAAAACGTTTTAGTCGGTTTTAGTCGACGAAATTAACACTGCTTCCCAGAAGAGTGGAAGCTGTTATAGTTGCAAAGGGCGACAGACTTAGGAAAGGCATTTTTTTAAATCTACAATCTAAATTCTACTGTCACTGTTTTTACACAAGATGATGATATTTAGTTCTAGAAAATCAAGGACTGCTACAGACTGCAATGAAAGGCAACAATAACATTTTAGCAAGTTCTTCATGAGAAAAAAAAAACCAAACAACACCTTATTGCTGGCTACCTGTTCCCATTTGTTGTGCAGCCTGTGTTTTTCGTATAATGAGCCTTTAAAGGGATTGTAAACGATCACCTTGCAAAACAATCAAGTTTAAACACTTGCCGACCGCAATACGTATACGTTGCAGTTTGTAAGTGGTTTACCGAGGTTATGGCTGAAGTTATCAGCCATAACCCTGGTATTTAGCTGCTGGATTGCTTTCAGAAGCAGACCCCCCCCCCCCGTTGGTTCTGAGGTTTATTTTTACTGGTGTGCCCAAGAAACGCATGACGCATGAGGGTGCGCCTGACTTGTCACAGAGGAGAACCGAGACCAGATCATCTCTGATCGCCTCTATGGCCTTGGAGGACCAGAGCGACGTCATAACGTCACTTCCGGTCTAGGGCGGAAGCAGTTTTTTTTTTAAAAGCAAAAGATGGAAGTATCTCTACTTCCATCTATTCCTACACTCCCCCCCCTTCCCCCCCCCAACATGTTTAACACTAATCTTAGGTTACACTGATGTTGTTTCTATTAATCATATGTTTTATGATCTATTTCATGTTGTTATTATGCCGTTTGAAGGCAACTGTTTACTTTCCCTCTGTACTGTGCAAATAATTCAATAAAATGTCTTTCAAAAAAAAAAAAAAAAGCGAAAGATGCATTTTTTTTTTCTTTTGCTTTTAAAGAAAAAGGAGAGGTCTGGGGTCTGTTTGACCCAAGAGCTCTCCATAAAGAGCACCTGAAATCCTTATTTCTATTCCATGTTTACATTCCTTACAATAGGAATAAAAGTCACCAAAAAAAAAAAAAAAAAAAGAACGTATAACAATAAAACTAAGGGAAAAAAAAAAAAAAAAGTACAGCGCCCCCATCCCTCCATGCTGCTTTTCAGGGTCTATTTCTAGGTCCAGGCCTGTATCATTACCTGTCGTTTGGTGCTGGGCTTGGGTACCCGGGTGCCATACTCAGGACATACAGATACATACACATTACTGACAGATCACTTCAGGTTCATTACACTTGTAACTTGTACAGTGTTCAACCCCCAACCAGATATTTGGAGGGTGCAAAGGGAGAAGCATACAGTGCAGAGATGTTTGCTTTGTCTAGGAGAGGAGAAACTGTTTCACTTAAACTGCTAGAGAACAGGGCTGCAAGGAGGAGGACCAGGTAAGTATATTTCTTTATATTGTTCCCCTAGACTGGGCATCCTTAAATGGCAGACCGCAGTCCATATCTGGACCGAGTCACTGTCAACACCACTGTGAGGAGCTGCTTGCTCCTCACTCTCAAAGAGTGAAGAGGAAGGGGCAAAACCGCACTGGATGCGTGGGAGGAGCAGGAGATGCTGGAGTGAAGTTTGACCATTAACAAGCTGGTGATTTGTTGCTCGGTCTGCCCTGTGTCCTAGCAACCAATCACTTGCTGGTTAACTTGAATAGTTAAACCCGGCAGCTCCCGTTCCCGCCCCTCGTCCAGTGTTGTGCCGCTCGCTGTCCAGCACTGTGTGGAAGTCTCCGCATCCTCTTAACGGTTTGATCTCTGTGTCCAGGCGTGCAGTGTTGGAAGTAGTCTGGCTTGTTGTTAGCTTAGTAGAGTGGAACGTGGAGTACCTGGAAAGGAAACTTTGTGCTCTGTGTTTAGCACATGGTAAGATGGTATGCATTATGGGAATACCAGAGAAGACCGAGGACAGAGGACATGGCAGTGGGGGGGGGGGGGGGGGAGGTGGTTTGAAGGGGGGTAGAGGACATGGATGAGGGGGATGTGATGGGGTAGAGGACATGGCTGTGGGTGGGAAAGGGGTGTGTAAAGGGGGGTAGAGAACATGGTTGTGGGGGTGTGAGGGGAGGTAGAGGACATGGCTGTGGGGGGGGGGGGTGCAAGCGTATGTAAAGGGGGTAGAGGACATTATTGTAGGGGGGTATGTGAAGGAGGTAGAGGACATGGTTTTAGGGGGGTATGTGAAAAGGGCTGGAGAAAATGGTTCTAGTGGGGGTATGTGAAGGAGGTAGAGGACATGGTTCTGGTGGGAGTAGGTGAAGGCGGTAGAGAACGTGGTTGTGGGGGGGGGGGTATGTGAAGGGGGTAGAGGACATGGTTGTGGGGAGTATATGAAGGGGGTAGGAGACATGGTTCTGGTGGGGGTATGTAAAGGGGGTAGAGGACATGGTTGTGGAGGTATGTGAAGGAGGCAGGGGACATGGTTCTGGTGGGGGTATGTGAAGGTGGTAGAGGGCATGGTTGTGAGGGGGGTATCTGAAGGGGGTAGAGGACATGGTGGTTGAGGGGGGGGGGATGGGAAGGGGTATAGGACATGGTTCTAGTGGGGGTATGTAAAGGGGGTAGAGGACATGATTGTGGTGGGGGTATGTGAAGGAGGTGTGAAGGAAGTAGAGGACAAGGTTGTGGTGGGGGTATATGGTTTGGGGGGGGGGGTATGTGAAGGGGATAGAAGACATGGGGGGGGGGGGGAGGAGTATGTGAAGGGGTGGAGGACATGGTTCTGGAGGGGGTATGTAAAGGGGGTCGAGGACATGGTTGTGGTGGAGGTATCTGAAGGAGGTAGAGGACATGGCTGTGGGGGGGGGGCATGTAAAAGGGGGTAGAGGACATTGGTGTGGGGGGCAAAGGATATGGCTGTGAATGAAGGGGGTGTGATGTAAAGGGAGGTTCGTAACACTTCTGTAAAGGGTAAACTGTGATGTGAACTAAAGGACTGTGATATAAAAAGGGGAGATTGTGATATGCAGGGGGCTTTAAAGTATAGCTAAAGGTAAGAGAATTAAGTGTGTGGAAAGAAAATTATTACCATCCGTTCCCCCCCATTAGGGAGATTCACACTCCCAATTTGTCCTGTTTAACCTGTTTAATATTATTACTGAGAGTGAAAAATGAAAAAAAAAAAAAAAAAAAGCAGGAGAGAAAATCTTACAATGTCACATTATTTCCTCTGACAACCAGGGATTTCCTCTCAGTTCCTATGCTGGCTATGGAACAGGAAAAGAAAAAAAAAAAATCTCCGCAATGGGACACAGACCTATGTAAAAAAAAAAAAAAAAAAAAAAAAAAAAGACAGGGGTTATAACCTCCCTTGTTCTATCCAAAATCTAACAAAACGTTTTGCCTGTAGTTCTACTTCAAGTGCTGGTTCATACTGGTGCAATTTCTGATGCAACTTGAGTCGCACAGAATCACATGGCAATGGCAATCACCTCATTTTCAATAGTGCCTGTTCACAACAATTTGGCTCAGTGTAATGCAATTTTGGAAAACGTTCCTGTGCTACTTTGGCCCGATTTACAGTGCAGTTTGACTCCACAGGAAAAATAAACCACGTCCAAAATGCAACCAAAGTAACATCAAATCACACAACCTAATTGCACCAAAAATCACATGACAGGAGTGTGAACCGAGTCCAAATTAAATTGTTTTCTGTAACATTTAGTAGAAATTCTATATCAATTTTTGTATAGTTGAAGAGTTTGATTTGTACTGTTCTTCAGTGTACCTTGGTAAACAAGCTAAATTCGAGACAAAAAATGATTTTTTGTATTATATTTACACAGGATTATACCTGGAGAAAACAAAATGGTTATGAAGCAGCTTTGTTGCCTCAGGGCCTAGATGGCTTGAAGATGTTACGAGACAACTGAATTTCAAGTCGCATTTATGAAATTTTACAGCATATCGTCAGGGTGTCCCCCAAAGGAATTGGGTCATTTAACTAGCAATAATCCAAAACTTAGGGGAAAAAAATAAATTCTATATTTTAGAATGGCTTGGGCTGGCAACAGAAAGTCAGATTCCTATCCAATACTTATTGGTGGAGAAACATCTACACATTTTCTGTAGTGCTAGGAACTGCTGTGAAACAGTGAAATGCCTTCTATTCCCCATAACACTGAGAAAGGCTTGTTTAATGAGAGCCCTGATCTTAATCCTACTGAAATAAAGATGGAACAAACAAGAGCACAAACGGAAATTTACTATACCTTCCTCCCACCTTCTTCTAACCCAGTGGTTTCCAAATTGCAGCCCATAGGTTAGATGTGGCCCTTTGCTTGCTTTTATCTGGCCCTTGGGGCACCATTTCTTCCACTATTACAACCACTGACACCAAAGATGGGTATCAATTCCTTCCACTGACATCAACAGTGGGACACTTTTCCTCCCTATGACAACAAACCAATGATGGATCACTATTCCTCTCATTGACACCAATGACACTATTCCTTTCACTGACACCACCAATGGGACACTACTGTATTTCTCCCACTGACACCAACCCAAGGATAGGTTGCTATCCCTCCCACTGACATCAAAGATGGGGCAATATTCCTCCTCCAACGAACCACGGCCCACAGACGCTATGTAATTTTTTTTTTACTCCCACTGACCACCAAGGCTGAAGCCTTGTTTTCTCCCACTGATGCAGAATCTTTTACTACTTCCAGTGGTCACAATCTAGCCCACCTAAAGTCGGAAGGAAAGTAAATTGGTCTTTTGTTTAGAAAGTTTGCAGACCCCCGATCTAACCCATCATATACAGGACGTTTTTGGTGATATTCTAACCCAAGTCCATGGTCCTCACCACTGCTGCAGTCTCCTGCTGCGTGGTCCGCCATTTTAGATGGACAGGTTAGCCCTCTCCAACCATTCCAGCTTTTCCCCTAGAAAGTAGTAGGGGGGATTGTGGTGCGTTTTCTGCTTAAAGTTGGCTTTTAAAGAATGTTTTCTGGCTTTCATACATAATCTTCCAGCCACTGAGAAATCAAAACTACTTTCATTAACGAAAAGGCCCTTGTTCCTATAATATTCATTTAATAAAAGGCTGGCAGTCACTATGCATGCCATTTCTTGCTCAACAGCCTTGTGATATCCCCTATATGGTTTCATATACAGTGAGCAGTGAGTTAATTACACAACTGCTTACTGTAGTGGGAAGACCTGGGAGTCTCAGACTCCATGTCTGAACTGCTTCTTGGAACTGTACAGCTGGGCTTTTTCATGTAAGACAGCCCTCAACTCACTCCAACCATGTCATGCATTTTCCTCTAAATAATGGAAAGTGTAGCAGTCTTTGCAGCAATAGCATAAGTCCTTCTCTTGGCTATTTTTTCCCCCAAAGAAGCCGATATTACCAGCCTTAAAATAGTCATTTACACAAAGAGTAAGAGCCGGTTCACACTGAGGCGACACGACTCCTTACTACTTCGGGGGCGACTTGTGCAGTCCCGTGCACCGCGACTTCGGAGCGACTTGCAAGGACTTCACATAACGGAAGTCTATGCAAGTCGCTTTGAGGTCGCCCCGAAGTAGTACAGGACCCTTTTTCTAAGTCGGAGCGACTTGTGTCGCTCCTATTAGAACGGGTCCTGTAGCGGTCAATGGACCGGGAGGGAGCGCGACTCGTCAGGCTGACAAGTCGCGCTAGTGTGAACCGACTCTAAGACATGATTGTTAATGTTATTATTATTATTAATAATAATAACAACAACAACAACAATCTCCTTCAATCTATTAAGAATACTGCTGCTAAATATTAAATAATATATATATCTATATATATATTAATATTACACATACAACTGACTGCTCAACTACACATACAACTGACTGCCCCTCTCTGCCAATCCCTTCACTGGCTTCCACTAGCCCAACGCATACAATTCAAAATACTAACCACAGCATACAAAGCCATCCACATCACTGCTACATCACCAACCTCATCTGCAGATATCGCACAAATCCTTCACTCCACTCCTCCCAAGACATCGTGCTCTCTTGCTCATACCTTCTCCTATACTCGCTTCCAGGACTTTTGCAGAACCTCTCCCATCCCCGGGAACCCTGTATGTTCGGTCAGCTCGTACACTGTCCACCTTTAGGGGATCATTGAAAACCCATTTATTCAGGGAAGCCTAACCCACCTCCACCTAAGAACTGTACTTGAGTTACCTCCATCAGATCATTCCCTGCAGCTATTACCCTTTTGTACCACCTCCCCCTCCCTCTAGATTGTAAGCTTCATGAGCAGGGCCCTCCTACTCCTTCTGTATTGAACGGTATTGTAATTGTACTGTCCCCGTTTATATTGTAAAGCGCTGCATAAACTGTTGGCGCTACATAAATCCTGTAATAATAATAATCATAGTAATCCAGTGGTTTAATTAAGCTTGGGGAGAGGGATCTGCAAAGTGTGCAGGATCCTAGAGTTTAGCTTTAAGAGATTCAGCTCCTCATAACATTCTTCTCTACTTCCAACAATGAAGCCCTGAAAGAGTTTCTAACCATTCCACATTTTATCAAAAAATTGAGATTCATGTGCACTTTAAGCCTTTTTTGAAAACCAGAATGAAATTAGATACTTCCTGACAAGTAGCTACACAAAAACATATGGTTGGTATAATGCCCAATGAAGGGTTCACTTGGTTTCCAAATATAATGGCTCCCATACTTTCTAATCAATAACCTTGATTGTTGGGAAAATTTAGGTGTAGCAATGTAAAGTGTTCCATGGATTTTCTGTTCCATTTGACCGTCGTAGCATTAAAATGAAGAACAGATTGCATTTTCAGAAGCCATTTTGTGCATTCCCAAGAACTCAGATAACCTTCTTCACTACTGTATACACCTTCTTTCAAACTTTCTGCATGAAGCCGAATATCTATGTCAGAGATCAGCGTGATCAACAACTAACGTTATGTACAAAACACAGACTCCACGACGCAGTCACTCCATTATGAGCAATAAACATCCTGAGTACACTGCAATTTCCGGCTTCTGAAGATTATAGCCTGTGATAGGAAATGAGTTGAAATAACAAAGACAATACCTGATTTGTAGATGAAGAATACAGTCATTTCATAAACACAGTCACGCACCTAACTGTCTGACAGAAGGGTCCTCACTTGGCAAGGACTAATGCAATAAACATGTCAGGGCTTTCAGATTATTGGGGCCGATATATAAATTTGGCAGAGAGAACAATGGAAATGCTAGCGTAGGCTAGAATATAAAAGCTGGAGCCCAGCTGGTCTGCTTAAAAACAATGTTATTGTCTTCCTAAAGGCTAAGCATGGAAAATAGATAACACAAGGCGGACAGGTACACTTTTGCTCTAGACGGGTGTGAATTTGATATAGGGGGGAGGGGACAGACCTGGGCAGTAGCGGGCATCGCCAACAGCCTCCTTTCAAATTTCTAGATGGATCAGGCCTACATACGTACGTACACTAAGGGTTCTTACACAGAAGCATCCAGATGGCATTGAATATAGGCAGTGGAGCTGTGGTTTTCCTGCCCCCCAATCCCCCCAGGTAAATTCTTATTATTGCAGCCAGACAGGGATGTACACATGCCATGGCAATTTTAACTCGGCTTGTTGCACAATAGGAGTTCACTGTAACCACGAGCCAAATACTTGGTGCAGCATTTTAATACAATATCCCCTTTGGGATTAAAAAAAGAAATTTAAAAGGCAGCAGGGTTCCTTCCTGAATGTCTGCTGGTCACTGCTCTACCGCCCCTTCTTTATTTTCTGAGGGCAGCTGTGGTAGACACTGGCACCCATGGGAAGGAGCCCATACACTTTCTTTATATTCATGCACTTCTTTGATGAGGTCCAGTGAGCCTGAACCAGCTGGATGCTGTCTGGAATAGGTGGCACTAAAATACTATGCTGTAAAGGTCATAAAGTAATGCATTGCAAGGCTCAGTTCACGGTCCTCAAAATAAGGAATACATTTTCATTTTGAGGATTTTTGATAGAACCAAGACTTGCAGATACTCGGTTTTAAGAAGCTTCTACTGTGCTTTTGCCCTGGTTCAGTAAAGGGATGTTTGATTCCTTTAGCCCCCCCGCTCCTCTCACTATAGTCTTTTGGTTCATTGCTCCCCAAGCCCCACTCCCCAGAGGTCATTGTTTCCACGCACAGCACTGATGATGGCCAATAAGCCTTAAAACGGCGCCATGAAATTGCGAATAAATGGCTCTATAATATTAGGCTGTATCTGTGCTATAACCCAATGATTCTAGAAGTACAGTTGACCCAGAGGAATAAAGGAATACTAGCCATGACTCATCCTACTATCCTAAAAAAAGGAATAAAGCCTTACTTTGGAGATACGTGGCTTTTTTTGCCTTAAGAAGGATCTACTGTGCTCTGCACTATTACTTTATGAAAATATTAAATACCAGATAAAATCACTATAAATAGTATTAAAGCAGTAGTAAACCCAAAAGCAAACATTCATTCTATTGCAGCTTACATATTCTTAGGTGTGATGGCTGCATTCGTTTTCTTTAGTGTCTTTACTTTATTTTCCTCTGGTACTAGTAAGTGCTGTTTTTCAACAGAACAAGCTCTCCGGCAAATGTAAACCTGTTTCTGTAACTGTTTTTTTTTTAACTGCAGCGTAAAATAGATTTATTGGTATGGCTAAATTTGCTAAGTACATGTACCCCCCCCCCCCCCCGACTGACAATGATGCCATCCAAAGGTGCCCCCTGAGCTCCTTTATCCACAATGGTTGCACTCTTAATAGAGGAGGTGTGTTACTGGCAAGATCACCAGGTGAAAACAGAGGGATAAAAGAGGGAAAGAAAACAAATGCAGCCACAACATCTAATCATTGGTAAGCTGCAATATATTACATGTTTGGTTTTGGGTTTATACCTCTTTAGGCCCCTTTCACATTTGTGCTCTTTGAAAGACGCACAAATTTGATGCGACTTGAGGCAATGCTTGAGTAATCTTGAGGTCTCAAGCTGCATCAAAGTTGGACCAAAGTAGTGCCGGGATTACTTTGAAGTCACTATGACTTGAAGTTGCCGATATGAACGGTACTCATTGGAAATCATGTGGTACATAGTTACATAGTTAGTGAGGTTGAAAAAAGACATCAGTCCATCCAGTTCAACCTATGATGTGTGTTTGCTTTTAACCGTACATTGTATACCCCTGTATGTTGTGGTCTTTAAGGTGTCCATCTAATAGTTTTTTGAAACTATCAATGCTCCCTGCTGATACGACTGCTTGTGGAAGAGAATTCCACATCCTTACCGCTCTTACAGTGAAGAACCCCTTACGCACTTTAAGGTTAAACCACCTTTCCTCAAGTTTTAGTGAGTGGCCACGCGTCTTATTGTATTCCCTTTCTCTGAATAGTTTGTTCCTTATGCTCGGGTCGCCAGTACAGTATTTGTACATTGATATCATATTCCCCCTCAATCGTCTCTTCTCCAGAGAGAATAGGGTCAGTGCTTGTAGTCTTTCCTCATAGCTGATGTCCTCCATTCCCCTAATTATTTTTGTTGCCCTTCTCTGGACTTTCTCCAGTTCCAGCACATCCTTCCTGAGGACCGGTGCCCAGAACTGGACAGCATACTCCAGATGTTGCAAGGTTTCCACATCCTGCATAGAAGATATTGGCATGCCTAATTTAGTATCATCCGCAAATACTGAGATTGTACTCGATATCCCCTCCTCCAGATCATTTATGAATAAATTAAACAGGATTGGTCCCAGGACAGAACCCTGGGGGACCCCACTTTCCACACCCGCCCAATCCGAGTACTCCCCATTAATCACCACCCTCTGTACTCTCCCCTGAAGCCAGTTCTCTATCCAGGTACTCACCTTATGGTCCATACCTACCTTCCTTAGTTTGTACAGTAAGCGTTTGTGGGGAACGGTGTCAAAGGCCTTTGCAAAGTCCAGATACACCACATCCACAGGCTTTCCTTTATCTAGGTGGCAGCTCACTTCATCGTAGAAGGTTAATAGATTGGTTTGGCACGAACGATTTTTCATGAATCCGTGCTGATTACTACTTATAATACCGTTTTCATTACTAAAGTCTTGTATGTGGTCCCTTATCATCCCCTCCAAAATTTTGCAGACTACTGATGTTAGGCTGACCGGCCTATAGTTACCCGGGATATATCTCGGCCCCTTTTTAAATATTGGTACCACGTTGGCTTTTTTCCAATCAGCTGGCACCATACCCATCTGTAAACTATCCTTAAAGATCAAGAATAATGGTCTGGCAATCACCTGGCTGAGCTCATTAAGAACCCTCGGGTGCAAGCCATCCAGTCCCGGTGATTTATTTATGTCAAGTTTCACAAGTTTAGTTCTAAGTCTATCTTCTGTTAGCCATGGCGGTACTTCCTGAGGTGTATTATTTAGTTTAGCATTACAAGCTGAGTTAGTGTAGCCCCCCCGATTCCTTTGTGAAGACTGAAGAGAAGAAATTATTTAACACTTCCGCCTTTTCTCTGTCCTCAGTGGCCATTTTTCCTTTATCTTCTATGGGGCCAATGTGCTCTGGCCTCGCTTTCCTACTGTTTATATACTTAAAGAACTTCTTGGGGTTCTTTTTACTCTCCTCCGCTATATGTCTCTCGTGTTCTATTTTAGCCGCCCTGATTTCATCTTTACATTTCTTATTACACTCTTTGTAATGATTAAATGCTGCCAATGACCCCTCAGTCTTGTATTTTTTGAAGGCCTTTTCTTTAGCTCTAATATACATTTTTATGTTGGAGTTTAGCCACCCAGGGTTTAGTTTTGCTCTTTTAAATTTATTTCCCTGTGGAATGCACTGGCCCACCCCCTTGTTAAGTATGCTCTTGAAGCACTCCCATTTTTCCTCTGTGTTCTTTGTTCCCAGGGTTCTATCCCAATTGATATTTTCTAGCAGCGAGCGCAGTTTAGGGAAATTGGCTCTTTTGAAATTCAGTGTCCTTATATTACCCTTGTGTTTCCTATAACTGTAATTAATACTGAAACCAACTGACCTATGGTCACTGTTCCCTAAGTTGTCCCGTATTTCTATATCCGTGAGCAGGTCTGTATTGTTGGTAATCAGTAGGTCAAGTAGCGCATTGTTTCTTGTCGGTGCATTCACCATCTGACCCATGAAATTGTCCTGCAAAACAGTTAGGAACTGCCTAGCCTTGGCTGAGTGCGCGGTTCCTTCTGCCCAGTCTATATCCGGATAATTAAAGTCCCCCATTATAGTGACATTTCCCATCCTTGCTGCCAATCCTATCTGTAACATGAGGTCCGCCTCACCCTCCTCCCTCTGGTTGGGGGGCCTATAGCATATGCCCAATATTACCTTCCCCACCGTGCCTTACCTTTGAAGCTCTACCCATAGGGATTCTGCCTCATCCATAGCTCCATTATTAATATCATCCCTCATATTTACCTGTATACTGTTCTTAATATACAGACATACCCCTCCCCCTTTTTTACCCTCTCTATCCCTGCGATAAAGGGAATACCCCTGAATGGTCGCCATCCAGTCATGAGAGCTGTCAAACCAAGTCTCAGTTATCCCCACAAAATCTAAGTCCTCCTCAAACATCAGCAGCTCCAGCTCTCCCATCTTGTTGGCCAAGCTTCTGGCATTGGTATACAAACCTCTTAATTTTGACTGGTTACATATATCCTCGTTTGATGTTTTTAGGATGCTCTCTTGATTTTTCCCCGTACCCACCCTGGGTTTAGGAGCTCCGAACACCCTACCGCTAATGCCCCCATTTCTGCCCTCTGAAACTTGCTTTCCACTGGCTAATTCTACATCTGTACCCTCCCCCACCCATCACCTAGTTTAAAAGCCCCTCTAACTTTGTGGCCATCCTCTCACCCAGTACGGTTGCACCCTCCCCATTTAGGTGCAATCCGTCCCTACCAAAGAGCCGGTGGCTGACTGAGAAGTCGGCCCAGTTCTCCAGGAACCCGAAACCCTCCTTACTACACCAGCTCCTCAGCCACTCGTTAACTTCCCTAATCTCCCGCTGCCTCTCTGGTGTGGCTCGAGGTACAGGTAGTATTTCGGAAAATACAACCTTGGAGGTCCTAGTCCTCAACTTCGCGCCTAAGTCCCTGAAATCGTTTAGGACTCTCCATCTTCCTCTGCCTATGTCATTTGTACCCACGTGTACCATGACAGCTGGGTCTTCCCCAGCCCCACCCAATAATCTGTTCACATTGCAGTCCACATCGCAGGACAAGTCGCACAAGTGTGAAAGGGGCCTTAATGAAGTACACAGGGAATACAGCTTTTCATGTCCAAATCAAACTCACAGCTTCTGTATACAAGCAGGAGTGCTAATAACTTTACCATGTATGTTATATTATTGATATTTGCTGCATTGTATTTATAAAAGGTCAAGTCACAAAGGCACATACGATTTTTGCTCTAAAAAACATCCTTAGCATCTGGTTGTTGTTTCATTGAGTTTCCTCAACAAGCTTATTGAGAGGAGCAGGAAAAGGGACCTTTTGAGGTGCTGACAGAATGACTACTGAACTAACCAGGACTGCATTAAAGCAGTTTACATTAAAGCGGTTGGAAACCCTCTCATATAGCCAGTGAAGTGAAAAGCTTCAGGTGATACACAGAGATTAAACAAATCCTTCCACATACGTTTTACTTGTTTATCTGCAGTTATCTCTTCTCTACAGCCATTCAAAAGTGCAGATTTATGATAAAATCCTTCTGTGTCTGTGAGGAGAAGAGAGGAGGGGGTGGAGAGCCGCAGTAACAATGTGTGAGAGCTGATTGGAAGAAAGGGACACACCCCCTTCACACACTGCACAGGAACAAAGGAACATGCAGAGCTGTGTTGTGAATAGACAAGCTGTGTGCTGATCTCCCTCCCCGGTCACAAATGTATCTCATGTGTCTGGAAAACTTAAAAGTGGTTGTTAAGCCACTTGCAGAACTTTGTATAATCCTGTTTGTTTGTGTGCCTTCTATGCGTTTTATAAAATAAAAATGCTGTGAATACCTGATTTCAGTGTGCTGCTTGTGCTTGGCAATGATGTGACTGGCTGGCTCTCTCTCCTCTCCCCGTCTGACAGCTACAGGGGGCAGGGCCGAGAATCCCCTGCTAACGTTACTCAGGAGGGGATAGAGAGAGAGAGAGTCGGCTGGTCACGTGATCGCCAAGCAGCACACAAATCATAGGTATTCACAGCATTTTTATTTTTTTTTTTTAATAAAAACAGAGACAGAGGCACACAGGTTTAGGAGACAAACAGGATTATACAACACATTAGCAGCAGGAGGGGTGGACGGGCCATGACAGGGAGCTGACAGGCAGGGAGGGGAGGGGGAGGACGAAACAGGAGAGCAGAGAGCAGGGCTGCGGATGTTGGAGGCACGTACACGGACCACGGTATCAGAGCTCAGCAGCCATGATAAAGCGTGATCAGTTTACAGGGGGGAGGGTAGAAACTGGCAGGATCAGCCAGGTTTTTTTAGGTTAGATAGGGAGCCAAATGACACAGCACAAGCACTGTGCTGTATAAATTGCTTTAAGGGAACAGGATCCATTTTATTTATTTTTTTACGGTAACAAATGCTTTAAAAGTGACTCATGCTGATAAAGGAGTGAAGCACCAGAGAGAAATGATGCTTAGAGCTTTGGAGAGAGAGAAGTAAACACTACAGATATATGTGCTTTGTTCAGATTTCATGACTGAGGTTTACAACCACTTTAAGGCTTCACACATTTGTGGTATGCTGCGGTGTACTATTGCACCTTATATACCTAAGTACACACAAAAATAGACCAGACCCTTTTCTGAAAAGGCACTGGACTATAACACATGGTAGAGCAAAACTGTGTGCATTGGGGTAACCTTCAGAATGAATGGCACCATAATGCAACACCATAATACTAATTAGCTGGCCTAATTCAATTAGCTGCAAGTACACCATTCAAGTACACCATTTTAAGTACAGTGAAGAGATATTGCAGGAGATAGTCAGGAGGTAGGCTGGAAGGTGGAAAACGAAAAAAAAAAAAAAAAGGTAAGATTTGTTTGACTTAAATTTACAATTTTTTTTTTTCTCCTCTTTAAAATGGCAGACTTGGTTCAGTGCAGGAATTGTTGTGCATTTATTTCATGTTCCACTCTTTGGAGATTCGGATGCTGTCAGATCTGTAGACAATTCTCCTTACTGCAGCAGGAAATTGCATTTTTGAAATCAGAGATATTTAAATTATCTGTTAAACAAACTCCAGCTGGAACTGCTGCAATGCCACTGCCACAGAGGACACCCAGAAATGGCAGATGGGTTACTGTAGGTTCTGGAAGACTTAGAGTGGTGGATAGAAGACAAGTCCCACAGTCGGTGGTTCTCCAAAATTCATTTGCAGCACTCTCAAAATGTAAGGACAACATGGATATGGACTCAAGCACAGAGGGTGAGAAACCATTGACTCCTATGTCTAATGTATGCAAGACTGCAGCCAAGGACAAAAAAGATAAAGTGAAGTCTCAAAGGAAGCAGCTGTTGCTGGGTGATTCAATCATAAGAAGTGTGGAGCTTAAAGAAAATGGTTCTGTGAGATGTCTCCCTGGTGCTACTGCTAGGCGAGATAGAAGACGTATTATTAATATTGTTAAGCAAGCAAAGCAGGAAGGGGACGTGGATGTTCTTGTCCATCTAGGGACAAATGACCTGGCTTGCAATGAAGTGTCAGAGGTGAAAAAATCTTTTATCACACTTGGAAATGACATACAGGATTTTGCATCCACCATTTCATTTTCTGAAGTTCTGCCTGTGCATAATGTTCAGAATGATAGGCAGAGGCGCATAAAGGAGTTCAACATATAGCTTAATAAATGGTGTCAAGAGCAAGGATTTGGCTTTGTTTCTCATGATAGCTCTACTTGGAATAGAAAGGAACTGTACAAAAAAAGATGGTTTGCATCTTTCTCTCAAAGGAACAAATGTACTTAGTGAACAACTCCAAGAATTTGCGAAAGAGTATTTAAACTAGGAAGGGGGGGGCAAAAGAGTGAAAATACAAGAGTCCAATTGCCCCCCGAAACAATGCCAGAACAGGTCAGAAGCACAGAGGTTAAGAAATGATAAGCTCAGAGTCTTGTCTACAAATGCTCGCAGTTTAGGTAAAAAAATCAATGAACTTGGGTCAATAATGGCATCTGAGAATGTAGATTTAGTGGCTGTTACGGAGACATGGTTTAATGAAAGAAATGACTGGGACATAACCATACCAGGGTACTCTTTATACAGAAGAGACCGAGAAGGCAAGAAAGGAGGAGGAGTGGCCCTGTATGTGAAAGATAGCATTAAATCTAACCTAATACAAGTTGGTGAGGCCAACATAGAGTCAGTTTGGGTTACGTTGCAGTTTGCTAATCATGCAGTAACTCGTGTAGGTGTGATATATAGACCACCTGGTCAAGTTAAAGAACTAGATGATCTACTAGTTGAAGAAATAGCTAAAATGACAATGAAAGGAGAAGTTATCATTGTGGGAGATTTCAATCTTCCAGATATAAACTGGAAAACCAAAATAGCAAGTTCTACCAGGAGTACAGATATTCTAAATTCCCTACTGGGGTTGTCTCTGCAACAAGTGGTTGAGGAGCCAACCCGGAGGGAGGCCATTTTGGATTTGGTATTCACAAATGGGGATTCGGTATATGATGTCATTGTAGGCGAAACCTTGGGATCTAGTGATCACCAGTCAGTGTGGTTTAATATAAGAACTGTGAAAGAGTCACACCACACAAAAACAAAAGTTTTAGATTTTAGAAAAACAGACTTTTCAAAAATGAAATTAGTCATAAATGAGTCCTTATCAGACTGGAACGGATTACATGGAGTCCAGGAGAAATGGGACTACTTAAAAGGTGCATTATTGAAGGCAACAGAAAATTGCATTAGACTTGTCAGTAAAAGCAAAAAAAGGAAGAGACCACTGTGGTACTCAGCAGAAGTGGCCCAAATCATTAAAAATAAAAAGCTAGCATTTTGTAATTATAAAAAAACCCAGAGCAATGAAGATAAGGAAATCTACAAGATTAGGCAGAAAGAGGCCAAGCAAGTTATAAGAACTTCTAAAGCGCAGGCAGAAGAAAAACTAGCTCAGTCTATGAAAAAGGGGGATAAGACATTCTTCAGATATATAAATGAAAAAAGGAAATTAAAACAAGGAATAACTAAATTAAAAACAAAGGACGGAAGGTATGTAGAAGAGAATAAAGGGCTAGCCGACTGCCTTAATGAATACTTCTGTTCAGTTTTTACAGAAGAAAAAGAAGGAGAAGGACCTCCACTTGAAAGGATGACTAATGAATCATTTGATGCATGTGTCTTTACAGAGGAAGACGTTCTAAGATTGCTGTCTAAAGTGAAGACAAATAAGTCACAGGGTCCTGATGAGATACACCCAAGATTATTAAAAGAGCTTAGTGGTGAGCTGGCAAAACCATTAACAGATCTATTTAACCAATCATTAGTAACAGGAGTCGTCCCGGAAGATTGGAAATTGGCAAATGTTTTGCCCATTCACAAGAAAGGTAGTAGGGAGGAATCGAGCAACTATAGACCAGTTAGTCTGACATCAATAGTAGGCAAATTAATGGAAACCCTATTAAAGGATAGGATTGTGGAACATCTTAAATCCCATGGATTGCAAGATGAAAAACAACATGGGTTTACTTCAGGGAGATCATGTCAAACAAATCTTATAGATTTTTTTGACTGGGTGACTAAAATAATAGACGGTGGAGGTGCAGTAGACATTGCATATCTAGATTTTAGTAAGGCTTTTGACACTGTCCCACATAGAAGACTTATCAATAAACTGCAGTCATTGAGCATAGACTCCCATATTGTTGAGTGGATTAGGCAGTGGCTGAGTGACAGACAACAGAGGGTTGTAGTCAATGGAGAACATTCAGAACAAGGTCATGTTACCAGTGGGGTACCTCAGGGATCTGTACTGGGACCAATTTTGTTTAATATCTTCATAAGTGATATTGCAAAAGGCCTCGATGGTAAGGTTTGTCTTTTTGCTGATGACACAAAGATATGTAACAGGGTTGATTTTCCTGGAGGGAAACGCCAAATGGAAAAGGATTTAGGAAAACTAGAAGAATGGTCAGAACTCTGGCAACTGAAATTTAATGTGGATAAGTGCAAGATAATGCACCTGGGGCGTAAAAACCCAAGGGCAGAATATAGAATATTTGACACAGTCCTGACCTCAGTATCTGAGGAAAGGGATTTAGGAGTAATTATTTCAGAAGACTTAAAGGTGGGAAGACAATGTAATAGAGCAGCACGAAATGCCAGCAGAATGCTTGGATGTATAGGGAGAGGTATAAGCAGTAGAAAGAGAGAAGTGCTTATGCCGCTGTACAGAACACTGGTGAGACCTCACTTGGAGTATTGTGCGCAGTACTGGAGGCCATATCTCCAGAAGGATATAGATACTCTAGAGAGAGTTCAGAGAAGAGCTACTAAACTAGTACATGGATTGCAGGAAAAAACTTACCAGGAAAGGATAAAGGACCTTAACATGTATAGCTTGGAAGAAAGAAGAGACAGAGGGGATATGATAGAAACTTTTAAATACATAAAGGGAATGACCTCGGTAAAGGAGGAGAGCATATTTAAAAGAAGAAAAACTACCACAAGAGGACACAGTTTTAAATTAGAGGGGCAAAGGTTTAAAAGTAATATGAGGAAGTATTACTTTACTGAGAGCGTAGTGGATGCATGGAACAACCTTCCTGCAGAAGTGGTAGCTGCAAATACAGTGAAGGAGTTTAAGCATGCATGGGATAGGCATAAGGCTATCCTTCATATAAGATAGGGCCAGGGACTATTCATAGGATTCAGATATATTGGGCAGACTAGATGGGCCAAATGGTTCTTATATGCCGACACATTCTATGTTTCTATGTTTCTATGTTAATGCAACGCAAAGATGTGACTGATGTTCTGAATTAAAACTTGAATTTTGTGTTATCAATATCTTGGTTCTGCAAATTATACCTTTTTGGGTTTGTAGTCTACCCCTTATTTTTTGTAGGGCTGATAATTTCTCATTTTGATAGCAAATCTGGATACATATATTTCTCTTTCCTTACCTTTTTTTTGAGAATAAATAGTGAAAAATAGAAGCATTGCTTTTTCTGACAATTTTTCCCAATCCCATATCTACAAAAATGATGAACCCTCTTATATGTACTACTAAAAATAAGCACCAAAGTCTGCTGATTAAAATACCACACTAATGCACGCTTTATTCTACTTTCAACACAAAATAGTTTGCGTGAATTAATGTAATTTTAATATACACTGAACAAAATTATAAAATGCTACACTTTCGTTTTTGCCCCCATTTTTCATGAGCTGAACTCAAAGATCTAAGACTTTTTCTATGTACACAAAAGGCCTATTTCTATCAAATATTGTTCACAAATCTGTCTAAATCTGTGTTAGTGAGCACTTCTCCTTTGCCAAGATAATCCATCCACGTCACAGGTGTGGCATATCAAGATGCTGATTAGACAGCGTGATTATTCCACAGGTCTGCTTTAGGCTGGCCACATTAAAATAATAAATAAAGAAGCTGTGCTAAATGAGAAACATAAATGATATATGTATATGATCCTCGTAAAATGTCCCATAAACCGTTGAAAGATTATGTGCAATATTGTGAATAAGTCTAAAAAAAATGTCCAAACATTAACTCCTCAGAGAAAAATTGTGTGATATATACTGCTTACCAGAAACAGTAAATAAATACGCCTGGTATAAGAAGATGCTCTCAAGGACAGCTGCAAGATCCCAGATTAGCTCTCAATCAAAACGATTCCAGGCCACAGACAATGCGACAAGCTCAACAGGCGCCACTCACGTGTATATATAAGAAAATATACATAACATAGTGTGATACTGTATTGACTAAGGCACACACAGGATATAAACCCCTTTAGTGGGTGTGATTAGATGAGTGCTAGATAAACCAGGAGACCACCACCAAAGCAAACCATTTTTGCTCACCAGAAAAATGAATGAATAAAAGTGATAGTAGACAAGACCCAGGTGAACGCTGTCAAACATGCGGACTCAATCTGTGAATGTATCCACCACCGACATATACACTGCTTACCAGAAATGATATTAAATGATGCCAAAGAATCAACTAGGACATACACTGTGATCCTCAGACTCCCAGACAAGACCGATCCCGATCAGAGGAGAAATCCAAGGGTAGCCCGCATTCAATATTAATGGTCATAAGCAAAAAACAAAAAGCCCCATAGTGTAAAACCATTTAACATTTAATGCCATAAAACAAAGATTACACTTACAAAAATACAATGGG